>NW_005356042.1:5370868-5371350 GCF_000412655.1 Myotis brandtii
TGGTTCTCGGAGCTGCCGTCGCCGCAGCGCGTGGAGTTCCTGTGCGGCCTGCTGGACCTGTGCATCCCGCTCGAGTTGCGCTTCCTAGGCTCCTGCCTCGAGGACCTGGCGCGCAAGGACTACCACTCGCTGCGCGACTCCGAGATCAAGGCCAACAACCCCGCCGACCTGGGCAGCCTCACCAACCTGACCGACGAGGTGGTGCGCAGCAAGCTGCTGGTGTCGCTGGCGCTCCTGGGCTCGGAGCAGCGCGAGGCGGCTGGCGTGCTCTACCGCACGCTCACGCACATCGACTCCATCATCCACAACTACGGGCTGCAGCTCAACGAGGGCCGTACGGGCGATGAGTTCCTGCTGCTCTTCACCATGGCCTCCAACCACCCGGCCTTCAGCTTTCACCAGAAGCAGGTGCTGCGCCAGGAGCTCACGCAGATTCAGAGCAGCCTGAGCGGCGGCGGCGGCGGGGGGGGCCACGGGGGCAA
>NW_005356042.1:5371457-5390303 GCF_000412655.1 Myotis brandtii
AAGGTGCGTGCCCACGCGGGAGGCGGGCCCGGCGCCCCCACCCGCACCGCAAGCCTCCAACCCGCTCCCCAAAACGCCCACCACCAAGCCTCCACCCGAACGGAAAACACTCGCTCCCGAAGCTTTCACTTGAGATCCCAAACCCTCACCTGAACCCTAAACTCATACCTGCACCCCCAAGCTTCCATCCTGGTTCCGCAGCCGCCAACCAAGCTTTCACTCCGCGTTTGTATCCCAAGCCTCCACCCTGTACCCTATGCCCTCACTCCAAGCCCCTGCCACCACTTCCACCCGCAAATCCTGCACCCCAAGACCGGCCGGGTACCTCGCGCCCTTGAGGCTGTTGCACCCGTCCATCTCGCCCGGGTTAGTCGGGGAAGTATGGGAGGACGCACTCACGGCTCCCTTAGAGGGACAGATAACCCCAGTCAGAGGTTGCGGCCTCAGTTACATGGTTTCTCCAAATCTGATGTTTATTACTAGAAAAGGAAGCCGTATGAGATAGAGAAGGCTCTAGGCCAGTGGTTCTCAACCTTCTTAATGCTGCGACCCTTTAATACAGTTCCTCATGTTGTGGTGACCCCCAACCATAAAAGTATTTTCGTTGCTACTTCATAACTGTAATTTTGCTACTGTTATGAATCGTCATGTAAATATCTGATATGCAGGATGTGTTTTCATTGTTACAAATTGAACATAATTAAAGCATAGTGATTAATCACAAAAACAATATGTAATTATGTATGTGTTTTCCGATGGTCTTAGGCGACCCCTATGAAAGGGTCGTTTGGCCCCCAAAGGGGTCGCGACCCACAGGTTGAGAACCGCTGCTCTAGGCCTTCACAGACATTCGCGGGTGTCATGTGGCGCCCCAGGCCTGGTTGTGGGTTTCCCCTAAGTGGGCAGGTGTCGCCGCTGGAGCGGTCAGATGGGCAGGTGGGACCGCGGAGTGGGCACGCGTGTGTGAGCGCATGTATACATGTATTAGTGTGCTTGTGAGTGCATGTATAGCACTGATGAATGTGTATGCTTATGCATATGTGTCAATATGTGTGTATGAACTTATGAATGCACATCCATATCTGTGTTTATGTTTGTGTTTAACAGACAGTTGCATGTGAAACAGTTATTTCTCAATGTGAAACAAATCCCAGGCTTGGAGCCCGAGCGTGTTGAGGGTATCAGTCTCCTAAGGAATGCTAGGTTAAGTTAAAGATCTCCAGTCTCCAAATTAAACAGGAAGGGTATCATGGTCATCCACTTAGAAATGTGAACTTTTGTTTAAATGTTTCAAAACTATGTAACCAAAGTGTTTGGGGCTCAAACTTGTTTTTTATGGCCCCTTGAGACCCAATGCCAAAATTGTGCTCCGAGGGGGGGAAAAGCATTTTCTTTGACCAAGTGTGTTGTATTTAGATTACACACTGACTTTGGGAAGCAAGAGATTGCAGTCAAAGACCAGTACGTTAGTGCTGAATATCTTTCTTTGACAGTGCCTAAGCTCTTTTAAGTTAAATGTTTGATACTCTCTGGTTTGCTGCTGGTGGTTTTAAGTTCTCTTTCAAACCTGAATTGTGGCTTTTCTTCTTTAATGTCTTCCTGTAAGAAGTGGTTGTGGTCCCTGCATTGGTTTTAATCTATGTCCTATCTTTTCTTGGTGACATTGATATCCGAGACCGTGGTTTTCTTTTTAAATGTGTGTTCAGATCCCACCCATATTGTGCACTGGGCAGAAAAATGTTATTCCGCTACGACAAAGGCTGGGTCCCAGGGAATGTGGTGGTCTGTAGGGAGTTCAGTAAGCTTTGGGGTGCCAGTGGACTATCGCCTGTTCATGGGATTTCAGTCCCCTAAGGCCAGCTTCATGTGCTGTTAGTCTTCAGGTTAAATGCAACACACTGAGAATGTCTATGGCCGTGAGTCCAGTCTTGTTCAGCTCTTAAAGGGTGTCTTTTGTGTGTGCAGATGCATCATCACATTATTAAAAGCAGAAGATAGTGGTCATTATTTTGGTGGGGAGTAAGCTAAAAGCTAGAACAAAAATGCCATTTATAATAGAGCCTTTCTGTCAAGCCAGAAATCTGTCAAGCCAGATGTGATGAAGGGGCTAATCTACCCCCCACCCTTCCTATCCAAATGGGCACTGAATGGACCAACTATGTGACCTTGGCCAGAGTCCTCCCTCCTCCGGTGTTTCCCTATTGCAAGGCAAGTTACCTGCCTCATGGACTTGTTTGGAGGGTCACATGACGTCACATGTGAAGTGCCCAGCAGATGTGCAGTGAGGGCTTCCTTCTGTCTTCTCTGGCTTTTTATAGAGGGATGCTAACTTGAGCAGGGCACATTGTTATAGAGTAAAATGTTTGTCTCGCAGTGTTTTCAAAATTGATTTTTGGATAGTTACTTGGAGCTGACAGTTTTTTTGTTCACCCTTGGGAAATTGGAGAATTCTGCCTGTCCCTTATTAATGAGGTTAGAAGCCCTGGCCTGGTAGCTCAGTTGGCTAGAGTGTTGTCCCAATAAGCCAAGGTTTCGGGTTCAATCCCAGTCAGGGCATATATAAGAATTAATCAGTGAGTGCATAAATGAGTGGAACAACAAATTGATGTTTCTCTCTCTCTCTCAAAAAATCAATAAATAGAAAATTAAAAATAATAATGAGTAACCTTGGTGCCATTGCTTCCATATTTCCAAAAAAATGGTATCTAGTTTTCTCTATATCCCTATGCCACTCCTAAAGTAATTTCAGTCACATTCATTGAACTTTCTGTTCCTTTGCTGCTTTAAATTTAATGCCTGACATGGATAAACGCTTCTGTTGCTTGGAGTAGGCAACTCGTGAAATCTAGCCTTTAAGCATTTTGCTGCCTTTGTTTCTCTAAATCTAACATTTAGTGTAATCCTAGAAAAGCAGCCCCATTAAAGCTCTGTTTGTATTTCTTTTGTAAGCTGTTGTATTTTGTTTTAAACTCTGAGCCTAGAAACTTTGTGTTTCTCTCTTAGAGATAAAGATTTTAACTGCTTCATTCTTTATCCTAAGGTAATACTTCTTTTAACTATATTTTTTGATATGTATAGGCATTATTTACATTTGCTTCTTCAAGCCCTTACTATGTTATTTCAAAATTCTTACTGCTCAGAGGACTTGTAGAAATTTAAAAGTGTAAGGAATGTAAAATAGACATTTTTACTTTCAGAAAGAAAAGAATTCATAGCGGTAGAGCTGGTGATTGATTGCAGTAGCTTTACTGTACTCAGTAGCTGACAAGTGCTGTAGGTGTGCTGTTCCTTAAGGCACGATGGAAAATGGTGATAATGGTTGGTTTGGACTTAACACTACCTCTGTCTTCCCATTTTATGTAAATATAAAGCCATAGTTTTGGAAAAAGCTAGCCTTTACGGTCTTTTCTCTATGTAAATGATAATGTGCTGTGGTATATACTTACTTTTAAAAAATAATGGCTTTCTTGAGGTTTAACCCATATAACATAAAATTGACCCCTTTAGAGTATACAGTTCATTGGTTTTCAGTACATTTAGAAAATTGTGCCCCCCCCCCACCTTTGTGTTTCAGAATCCTTGTTGTAGAGATCATACTGGAACTACTTACTGAGATTGATTTTTTTAAAGGAAGAATTGAAACGATGATTTTAAAGTGCTTAGTGCAGGAGTGTGGTGGGTAGTAGTCTTCCTTTGGGTTTCTTACCGTTTCCCAGCCATCTAGGTTCATTCCCCTCTTTGTTGCTTGTAGAACCTTCTAGAGAGACTCTGTGTATTAACAAATAGATCACTGTTGTCTTACTCCCCACATGGTCTATGTCCCTTTTTCTTGGTAGTCTTTCCTGATGAGCATTCCTTGTCAGTTCATAGCCCAGCGGTTCTCAACCTGTGGGTCGCGACCCCTTTGGCGGTCAAACGACCCTTTCACAGGGGTCGCCTAAGACCATCCTGCATATCAGATATTTACATTACGATTCATAACAGTAGCAACATTACAGTTACGAAGTAGCAACGAAAATAATTTTATGGTTGGGTCACAACATGAGGAACTATATTTAAAGGGCCAGAAGGTTGAGAAACACTGTCATAGCGCTTCTTCGTTGTACTAGTAGCTTATGGCTGCCCTGTACGAATGTGCTATTTAATCAGTCCCTATTGATGGACATTTTGTTCCCTCTTTACCATTACAGACAACTTGGTGTCTTTGACATATTATGTATGTGTCATCTACATACAACAAACAACATGCATGGCTTTCACATTTCAGTCAGTAAGTGTATCTATAGAACAGAAACCTGGAAGCAGGATTGTTGCTGGGTGAAGTGGTCTGTACTGTAATTACTTTAGATCTTGCTGAGATCATCTACCTTTTGGAATTCCTACAGCAATGTGAGTGCCTGTTCCTATACCTTCAACTAGTATGAAGAGTCAGCACCCCCTGATCCCTTCCCCAGATTTTTGCCATTTGGTTGGGTGAGAAGCACATCTCAGTGTAGTGTAATTTTATTTTACTTTTGGCAAGCTCTTCATAACCTCTACCCATCTCTGTTGGATTGTTGATCTTTTCTTTATTGTTTTTTAGGAGTTCTTTAAGTTTCAAGGAAATTGTGCTTTTGTCTTTAGAAGTTGCAAATATTTGTTTTCCAGGTTTTTTTCCTTTTCATTTGGACTTTACCATGCAGTTTTAAAAATATATACATATATATTTATCAGTCTGTATGGCTTCTGGGTTTTGTGTCATGAGAAATGCTTTATACATTATGCATTGCACATATTATTATACATATGCATTATACATTATACAGACATTCCCTGTGATTTCTTCTGGTATAGAACTTGTGCGGTTTCTCATTTTACATTTAACAGATCCGTCTGGAATTTATTATGGTGTAAGGTACAAAGCTAGATTTATATTTCCAGATGACAACCCATTTGCCCTAGTGTCATTTGTTGAATAATCCATCTTTTCCCTCCAGATTTGAAATAACTTTTATCATTTGCTGCATTTCCCATATATATTTGGGTTTGCTTCTAGACTATATTTGGTTTCATTGATGTTTTTATCTGGATGACTAATTTGTCAGTTTCATTGGGTACTTTTCAGTTATCTGTTTTATCTCTCATTTGTTCTGTGGATTCTCCACACCTAGGTGAAATTCCTAGGAGACTGTGTATTTTTTTAAAAAACATATATGGCTGCAGAGGTGCCTCCCCCAGAGTCTGGCTTAACGGAGTCTGGACATGGCCTGGGCAGCCCACTGAGAGCCGTCATTAGTCCTCTGGCACCGCTGATTTTTCTCCTTTTTGATGATGGTATTCCTCAGACTCCTCTCCTTCTTTCCCTTCTCTTTTTACTTTATAATGTCACTGATGAATCCAAAACCTGTATTCCAGCTTGGAGTTTCCAGGTAACTCAGTCTGTCCAAAGGTGAGTTCCTCTGTCCCCATACTGGACCACTCTACCCTTGTTCCCAACCTTCCCCCCATCAAGAAGCCTATGCCTTTCATAGATAGTTTGCCTGCCTTCTTATCCCTCCAACCAGCTTGTTTCCAAGCCCTAAACATCCTTCTAGATTTGTTTTCCATCAACACAGCCACAGCCCAGGTCACTGTTCTCCCTGTCTATCTGCCTGTCCTTCTCTCTCCTTCTCTTTCAACCTGTCCCCACCACACTTAGCATGATGGTTGCACATATGGCACACTTCTGTGTAGGTGGACTCAGATGTTGGGCTATTTGCCAGGAAGCCAGGGAATAGATAAAATTAGTCTTCAGGGAACAAGCACAACCCTAGCCTCATGTAACTCCACTCTCCCCTGAGTCAAGAACGCATGCTGGAATGCAAGTGAGTGATGATCTCCTTTTAGAATTAAGCTGATGTCATTGTTTAAAGTCGACAAGAGAAAACTTTGTAGCTGCTCTATTTCATTTTTAATTAAACTACTCAGAAACATTGGTACTTCAGCAATTTTTAAAAAATAACTGCGCAGTCCTGGCTGGTTTAACTCGGTGGTTAGAGTGCCGGCCCACGGACCAAAGGGTGGTGAGTTCCATTCCCAGTCAAGGGCATGTACCTTGTCTCTCTCACTTCGCTGTTTCTCTTTTCACTCTCGCTCCTCCTCCTCCCTCCCTCCCTCTGTCTCTAGAAATCAATGGAAAAAGTATCCTCAGGTGAGGATTAAAATGAAAGAAAGAACTGCGACATAACCTAACTTCTGACCTACTGTAGCACCTCGTAGTCTCCCTGACCTAGATAGATCTAGTCTACTATAACAACTAGTCTCCCTGGGCCCACTCTTAGCCTCTAACAACAGTTCCCACATTGTTACTGGAATGGCCTTGGTAAGGTGCCTGTAGGTTTCTTATTTTCTGGTGTGCAATTCTTAGCATGGTATTTTGTAGCCTTTGTGATGTATCCATTGCCTGTCTATACTCACCGCTTTCTATACTTGTAGTTCCTCATATGTACATGTTTTGCCTTTCTCCTGAGCCTTTACAGATGCTGTTCTCTTAGATGGGACACCAGATAGCTACCTGAGGCACCCCAGCCCTGACTTCTTGGCTCATATATACCAAGCCTTCTGTTGCTGCCTTTTGTCCTAGAACTTAGCATACTGTATTGTAATAGTTTCATTTAAATTTTCATCACCAAACTTTGACTTACCAGAGGGCAGAGCTTGTCTTTCTCTTTCAATCCCAGGGCTAGTGGTCCCTGCTACCCAATAGGGCTGTGTTCCGAGCATCTGTGAACACCTAATGGGTGGGAGGTATTGGTTGTTTATGAGAGGCCATCCGAGTGAAAGCAGTTTTTCCCCTAGTGCTTTTTCTCTTTTTGTTTTGTTAATCCTCACCAGAGGATATTTTTTCCATTGATTTTTAGACAGAGTGGAAGGGAGAGGGGGAGGCAGAGAGAGAAACTTTGATGTGAAAGAGACACATAGATTGGTTGCCTCCTGCATGGGGATCGAGCCTACAACAGAGGTACATGCCCCTGACCGTAATCAAACATGGGACCCTTCAGTCCATGGACCGATGCTCCAACCACTGGGCTAACTGGCTGGGCCTCAGTGCTTTTTTCTAGGCCCTAGTAGTGATACTTATTACCACCTCGGGCTTTTCCTTTATTCAATGGCCATTTCTCTGATGCATTTCATAGCTGTAGATTCTAGTGAATTTTTTGTTGTTAAACCTGAGGATATTTTTCCATTGACTTTTAGAGAGAGTGGAAGGGAGAGGGAGAGACAGAGAGAGAATCATCGATGTGAGAGAGACACTTTGACTGGTTGCCTCCTGCGCACACCTTAACCATGGCTGGCCTGTAACCGAGGAACATGCCCTTGACCGGAATCAAACCAGGAACCCTTCGGTCCAAGGGCTGAGGCTCTATCCACTGAGCCAAACCAGCTAGGGCAATGTGAATTTTAACATGGTATATTACTTTCTTATTTTTCAAAAGCTGGCATGCAAAAGCTTTCATTGGGAGAAATTCTCTGAACATGATAGCTGGCTTTATGTTATCCCATGACAAAACCAAGTTTTATGGACAAGTACACAGAGAGCTGGGGAAGGGCATATGGTCTGATGCTATAGTAGACTGTCTCCCTTACTATCAATGTGGGTTAGGAGTAGTGGTTGTAGTTCTAAAAGTAAGACTGTTGCCCTAACCGGTTTGGCTCAGTGGATAGAGCGTCAGCCTGCGGACTCAAGGGTCCCAGGTTCGATTCTGGTCAAGGGCATGTACCTTGGTTGCAGGCACATCCCCAGTAGGGAGTGTGCAGGAGGCAGCTGATCGATGTTTCTCTCTCATCGATGTTTCTAACTCTCTATCTCTCCCCCTTCCTCTCTGTAGGAGATCAATAAAATATATTTAAAAAAAATAAAATAAAAAATAAAAGTAAGACTGTTTTTAATTTATTCCTTTAATGTGTAAAAAATTATAAATTTTGGTAAGCCTAGATATTTTAGTTTGCTATAGAATGGCAATACACTGAACAACTGTTAATCAGCCCAATTGAAGTTTAGTTTATATTTCTTTTACACTTTTATAAACTGTGACATCAGATTAACTCTAGGAAGGGAGCATTATAGAGTTATCTCCTAATTATTTGGGACTTATACATAAAAGCTTCAATATATTTATTAGGAAGAAATTGTTTTATTCTTGGGTTTCTTACTGATTCACAGTCTATCTAATTAAAACATGTATATGTAGGAACTGCTTCTGGAAATATTAAAGTCTTGACTAGAAAAAATAACTTTGAAAAAGGAAGAAAACCTGTGGGGAAGAGAAACAATCCCCTTCTCTCTATTGGACATTTTAATAATATGTAAAAGTTTGGGAATAATGCTAACTACCTAGCTATAATAAAGTTAATAAAATTGATGAGTTACTTTGCATGTACCCAGTATTGAAGTTGTGTGAGAAGCACTGTGTGATGTGTGTACTCTACCTGGACACAAGTATCAGAATACTACTCCTAACTTAAATATTACCTGTGGAAGTATTATTCTTGTGACTCTAGCTTCCTGATTATTTTCCTTTATGGGGACTGTTGCAAGATGTGGTGTTTCTGAGAACTATTACTTGTGTGGGATTTTTTTTCTTTATTTTAAAGACTGGGTTTGAAGCTCATGAACCAGTGTACTATTAATATTTGTATTGGGGAGGCTAATTTAGCAATCAAAAGGATTTTTTCTTTTAGAATAAATAATAAAGTACAAAACAGGTAGTCAAAAAGAGGGAATGATGCCAATGATAGATAACATTTCAAATATTTACTATGTGCAAGGCACTGCTCTAAGTGCTTCGAATGTATTTATTCAATCCTCATAACAACTCAGTGAGTGAGGTTCTATTTTTGTCCCTGTCTTTTAGCAGTGACAGAACAGACACAGAGAGGTTAAGTAAGTAATTTGCCAAAGGTGACATTTATAAGTGGCTATTTTTATTATGTGAAGCCAAAATTACATTTAAAAATATTTTTTTCTACGTCATCAAAAGTGAGAGGAGAAACCTTAAGAATATGAAATGAGAAGAAAAAGGGAGGCCGAAATTGTGTGTCACTTGTAGAAGTAGGAAGTGTGACGTCATTCGCAGCTTTTGTTTGCACTGCCAGTGCCCAGCTACCACTGGGCCTGCTGCTGATTTCTTGTTTCAAATCTACTCTTTATAACATAAATTAATCTCCCTACCCCCCACCACCAATTGTTCATTTTTATTCGTTCAATGACCTTTAGTTGATAATCCTCAGTACTAAGCTCTCTCTATTTTTTTTAAATTTGAAGTTAAAACAAATTTTGTGAAATACATATATTTTAAATGTACCATTTGAGTTTTGGTAAATGCATAAACCTGCGTAACCAAACCACTATAAAGATATAGAACATCATTGTTACCCCAGAAAATTGCCTCATACCATTTTCTGGTCAGTTCCCACTTTCACCACCACTAACTCCCCTCTTCCCAACCCTCTATCTTTTTTCTATTTTTTTTTCTTCTGTTCTAGTTTCCCCCCACCATTGATTAGTTTTGCCTATTCTAGCACTTCATTGAAGTGGAATCATAGAATTTTGTTCTAGCTACTGGCTTGCCTTCTCTCTTGATGTACCGCTTCACCTAAAATGTAAGAATCTTAACAATTGTATTGTAACCATTTACCTTCTCTGTCCTTCATGCTGTGTTTATCATATGTATTCTACATATGCTATAAACCCCATAGTATATTATTTCTTGCTTTAATATGAATGCAATTTTTTTTAAATTAAGGAGAAAGGTAATTTTTTATTTTTGCCCTCATATTTACCATTCCCAGTGCTTTTCATTCCTCCCTTAAGACCCAGTTTGTTACCATATTCCTTCAGTCTGGAAAACTTTTTCAGCACTTTTTGGAGTGCAGGTCTGTTGGCAAGAAATTCTCTTAATTTTCTTTTCATCAAAAAACTAGAGGCCCAGTGCACAAAATTCATGCACGGGGGGAGGGGAGGGGTCCCTCAGCCCGGAGCTGCACCCTCTCTAATCCGGGACCCCTTGGGGGATGTCTAACTGCCGGTTCGGACATCCCTCTTGCAATCCGGGACCACTGGCTCCTAACCACTTGCCTGCCTGATCACCCCTAACCACCTCTGCCTGCCAGCCTGGTGCCCCTAACTGCTCCCCTGCATGCCTGATTGCCCCTAACCGCCTCTGCCTGCCAGCCTGATCGCCCCTAACTGCCTCTGCCTGCCGGCCTGATCGCCCCTTAACTGCTCCCCCCACCAGCCTGATCGCCCCCTAATTGCTCCCCCACTGCTGGCCTGATCGCCCCTAACTGCCCTCCCCTATGGGCCTGATCACCCCTAACTGCCCTCCGCTGCCGGCCTGATCACCCCTAACCGCCTCTGCCTCAGCCCCCGTCACCGTGGCTTTGTCCAGAAGGATGTCTGGAAGATGTCTAATTAGCATATTACCCTTTTATTAGTATAGACTAGAGGCCTGGTGCATGACATTCATGCACTAGGGCAGGGGTCCTCAAACTTTTTAAACAGGGGGCCAGTTCACTGTCCCTCAGACCGTTGGAGGGCCAGACTATAGTTTAAAAAAAAACTATGAACAAATTCCTATGCACACTGCACATATCTTATTTTGAAGTAAAAAAACAAAACGGGAACAAATACAATATTTGTATTTGCATGTGGCCCGCGGCCCGTAGTTTGAGGACCCCTGCACTAGGGGATTCCTCAGCCCGGCCTGTGCCTTCTTGCAGTCTGGGACCCCTCAGGGGATGTCTGCCTGCTGGCTTAGGGACCCCCAGTGCACAAATGTCGGGGAGCGGGCCTAAGCTGGCAGGCAGACATCCCCTGAGGGGTCTTTAGCGCTGCCAGGGAGGCGGGAGAGGCTCCTGCCACTGCTGCTGCACTCACCAGCTGTGAGCCCAGCTTCTGGCTGAGCAGCACTCCCCCTGTGGGAGCGTACGGACCACCAGGGGACAGCTCCATTGAGCGTCTGCCCCCTGGTAGTCAGTGCGCATCATAGAGACCGGTCTTCCATCATTCAGTCTATTTGCGTATTAGGGTTTTATTATATAGGACTAGAGGCCCAGTGCATGAAATTTGTGCACGGGGGCGGGGTCCCTCAGCCTGGCCTGCACCCTCTCTAATCTGAGACCCCTCGGGAAATGTCCGACTGCCTCTCGCAATCCGGGACCGCTGGCTCCTAACTGTTTGCCTGCCTGCCTGCCTGCCTGATCGTCCCTAACCCCTCTGCCTGCCTGCCTGATCGCCTGTAACTGCTCCCCTGCTGGCCTGATCACCCCTAACCGCCTCTGCCTTGCTTCGCACCCGGGACCCAGGATTCCCTCCTCCAGCCAGTCGCAGGCACCCGGGACCTGGGCTTCCCTCTCTCTGGTCAGCTGCAGGCACCCAGGCCCCAGGCTGGCTGCAGCCACAGGCGCCTGGGACCGTGGGGCATGCAGCTTGTCCCTATCCCAGGCTGCAGGCACTTGTCCTTCTCCTGGGTCGCAGGCACAGGCGCAGCTGCTGGCGCCCGGGACCGCGGGGTGTGTGGCTTGTCCCTCTCCCGGGCCATAGCCTGGCTGGTCCCCATTCCTCTCTCACGAGCTCATTTGTGCCTGGCTGGTCCCCATTCCTCTCTCCCTAGTGTAGAGTGTCTGAGCCATAGCTCATTTGTGCCTGGCTGGTCCCCATTCCTCTCTCCCCAGGAGTGTCTGAGCTGTGACGGCATGAGGGTGTGATGACCATTTGCATATTAGCTCTTTATTATATAGGATAGACTAGAGGCCTGATGCATGAAATTTGTGCAAGAGTAAGCCTTCCTTCCCCTGGCTGCTGGCACCGGCTTCCCTCCGGGACCCGGGCTTCCCTCCAGCCGCTGGCAGGCACCTGGGACCCAGGCTTCCCCCGCAGCCCTGGCTTCGTCCAGAAGGTCATCCAGAAGGACGTCCGGTCTAATTAGCATATTACGCTTTTATTATTGTAGATAGATGTTTTGCTTTTGCCTTGTTAAAGGGTTTTTAGGATTCTGTTGTCAGTTTTTTTTTCAGCTGGAGTCCCAGAAGGAAAGAGATATTGGGACAGGAAAAACTATGGAGAAATTACTTCTTAAATTAGTTAAAGAAGTTGTGACACTGTCTTCTGGCCATCATTTGTTTTGCTGTTCCGCTGTATCCAAAATGCTGTTTTTCTCTGGCTGGTTTCAAGATTGTCTCTGTGTCTTGGAATTGGAGCAGCTTGACTATGATCTGTTCAAGTGTTGTGTGTGTGTGTGTGTGTGTGTGTGTGTGTGTGTGTGTATGTGTTTAATTGCCTTTGAATTTGTTTGTCAACAAATCATATAGGTCTCAGGTACACAGTTCCACAACATACCACCCTTATATTACACTGTATGCTCACCATACCAAGTTGAATCTCCTTCCATTATCATTTATACCCCCTTTACCAAGTGTTGTTTTTAATTTATCTTGTTCAATGTTCTCTGAACTTAATGGATTTGTTAAATTTGTCTCTTTCCAAATTTGGGGAAATCTCATCCATAATTTCTCCAGACTCCAGCTGCAGGTATATTAAACCTTTTGATATTATTCCACAGGTCCTGGAAGCTTTGTTCATTTCCCCCCCTCAAATCTTTCTTTGTTTTTCAGATTGGATACTTTCTGTTGATCTGTATTGAAATTCATTGTCTTTTCTTAATTGCACACTGTTCAGGGGATTTTTTTTTTTTAGTTCAGAAATATAATTTTTCATTTTAGAATTTCCATTTTAAATTTTTTAAAATTATTATTATTTTAAGACTTTTTAAAAAGCAGTTTTAGGTTTACACAAAGATTAAACATTAAAATCACCCGAAGTCCACAATTTACATTAGAGTTTACTTTCAGTGTTGAACATTCTGTGGGTCTGGACAAATGTGTAAGGACATGTATCCACCATTATAGTATCCTCCAGTGTATTTTCACTGTCCTTAAAACCCTCTGCTCTGCTTATTTACCCTGCCCCTTCCCCAACCCCATGCAGTCACTGATCTTTTTAGTGTCTCCATAGTGTTGTCTTTTCCAGAATGTGACATAGAGTCATATAGTGTGTGTAGCCTTTCACATCAGCTTCTTTCACCTGGTAGTATGCATTTAAGGTTCCTCCATGTCTTTTCATGGCTTGACACCTCATTTCTTTTTATCACTGATAATATTACATATCACTGGATAATGTGTGCACTCTGGACGTGCACAGTTCATTATCCATTCACCCATTGAAGGACATCTTGGTTCCTTCCTGAATTTCCTTTTTAAAATCATTTGTGTCCTTCTGGTTTGTACATTGTGAGCATATTTTCCTTTCTTGAGCTTCCTTATGACAGCCACTTAATATTTGAGCTTCCTTATACTAGCCACTTAATACTTCCTGTGATTCCAGCATGTGACTCATTTTGTGCTTGGTCTCCCTTTTTTCTTTGTATGGGTCATGTTTTAATTTGTTTACTGGTACATGTCTAGTAATTACAGATTACTTCTTGGATTTTGTGAATGAGACATTGCAGAAACTCTGGATTTTGTTATGTCCTCCTGAAGAGTATTGATGATGATTTGTTTGTTTAGCTGGCAGTAAATATGGCTGGACTGCAACTCTGGGACTCTCTTCCCTGTGTTGATCAGCAGCTGCAATCTCTGTTCAGTTGTTTGGTCTTAGCTTGGCTTCTTGGAGCCTGCCCCAGGCAAGCCTGTTTCAGGGCTCTCAGAGATGTGGGCAGAATTTGTATGCAGAATTTGGTGTTCCCCTTCCCAGGTGCTCTCCTTTCTTGGGTTTCCCCCTCATTTTCCAGCCACAGTAATCTACCAGAATTCTGATCTCTGGTTTTTCAAGTCAGTAAGATTGAGGTTCTGTCTGAGCTTCAGCTGTTCCTTTTTCTCATGGGACTGGGCCTGCAGAATATGATACTCACCCAGTGCAAATCTCTTTTTCCAAGTGTAGACCTCCCTCTTATTTCTGCCTGCTTTTGGTTGTGTTCACTTTATTATTTTTTATACTTTGTCCAGAGTTTATAGTTATCTGCATGAAGGTTGGTCTGACTATTCAACCATTATTGAAAGTAGGATCATCTGCATTTAATATCATCCACGTGTTATATAAATATTGAACATGTGTTCCAGGAAGGATTAATTTTCTCATGAAGTGTAGCTGTGAAGGAGGGTTTTACATAGACTGTTACATTTGTCATTATAAAGATTAAGGTCCTGTTTAGAGGAGAAGAAATGACCTGGCCTAGTGTCTTGAAATTAGAGGGTCGTTTGGAGAATGTGAGAATGATTTTAATGTTCTGGAACTTTGTAGGTGCTAAATAACTGAACAGAGAATCAGGTGTGTGGATGAACTTGCAGAAGTGTGAAAGGACAGATTTGGGCTCTCTTTTACTTGTAATTGTGGAATTCATTTGAGCAAATACCACTTACCCGTTGAATGCAGACTGGTTATATATGCTAAAGGAGGTAAATCTTACATTTCTTGACCTCAAAGTCTTTTCTTTCTGTTCATTCCAGTTGAACCTTTTCTGGCCTGATTTTTCCCTACATAGCTGGCCATAAAAGAGATTTGGTTTCTGACTCTGAGCAGCTTTGCCTTGCTTATAATAGGCATCCAGGCAAGACTCATTGAATGGAATTTGTGGCTCCTATAGAAATAAAACCCAAGGGCCTATTTCACTGATACTTTCTGGACCTTTGATGCTTCCCACACATTTCTAGTTTATTTCAGTGCCTGATCTTCCCCTGGTGGTTCCCTAAATGTTCTGCAACTGAATTTATATCATGACTAGTACCCCACAGGGATCAGGAAGCAACCATTTTAAAGTGCTAACTGCTTTGAATGGTTCATCTCAGACAATTGAATATTATATTGGGAACTGAAATGGTCATTATAGCGTAGTTTACTTATTATGATTAGACATTGAGCCAGTTTCTCAAAGAAAATGCCAATATTTAAACATATTTCTGGCAGGAAAAGTAACCTACACAAATGCCTCATCTGCCTTCCTTCTGGATGTGACCTTCACAGGATGAAATTCTACCTGAGATTGTGTGGTGGAGAAGCAACTGCAGCCTCTGCATCTGAACTTGTTTTCACTGTTAACCATTTAAAATTCTTTAAAATATATTTTTATTGATTTCAGAGAGAAAGGGGGAGAGAGAGAACGAGAGAGAGAGAGAGAGAGAGAGAGAGAGAGATGGAAACAAAAATGATGAGAGAGAATCATTGATCGGGCTGCCTCCGCATGCCCCACTCTGGGCATCGAGCTCGCAACCTGGGCTTGTGCCCTGACCAGGAATTGAACCGTGACCTCATGGTTCATAGATCAATGTTCAACCATTGAGCACGTGACCAGACACTGTAAATCATTTTTGATATTACATGGTCACATAATTTAAGGTTTTCTTGAATGGGGAGGGATTATCTTCCTGAATGTGTTTTATATTCAAACACAGCGTTGCCTTCAGAGTTTATTTAGGTTGGACTGTTTGTTCCCATATGGCTGTGCCTTTTAAACTTCTTTTAAAAATCGTGCCTTTTAAACTTCTTTTAAAAATCCTTCTGTATGTTTGCTTGCTGTCACTTGTGGCTTCTTATTGCTAACATTGTACCTTTTTCCAGCAACCTTTAATTTCTTTAGGTCCCTCTCCCCACACCTTAAATTTACTGCCTACTATTTGCTCTGCTCTAGGAGACTACACCTAAGCCTGTTGGAATTGTTTAAATAAAGCTCTGAATGAGGGGCTGGGTAGTGTGGCTATTCAGACAAAAGCCTTTCTTGCTATATCCTGCTCCTCAGTTGTGTCATCAACCCGGATAACTGTGACTTTTTATTGAGCACCTGCTATGTGACAGGCTCTGTAAACTTTCCAGGGACTAGACCAGGGGTGGGCAAACTTTTTGACTCGAGGGCCACAATGGGTTCTTAAACTGGACCGGAGGGCCGGAACAAAAGCATGGATGGAGTGTTTGTGTGAACTAATATAAATTCAAAGTAAACATCATTACATAAAAGGGTACGGTCTTTTTTTTTTTTTAGTTTTATTCATTTCAAACGGGCCGGATCCGGCCCGCGGGCCATAGTTTGCCCACGGCTGGACTAGACACTTAAATCCTGTAACAAATGTAGGAAGTTGACTAAGATTCTGTTTTAACGCCATTTTATAGGTTTGCATAGCTTAGGAAGAATTGTCTTTAGTCAACCCAGGACTTTTGCCTCAAATCTATGTTGTTCTGTACTGCAGTCTCCTGAGCAGTAATTCTGGACCCTTCCAGAGCTGTTTGTACCAGGACACAACGCCCCTCCCCAGGTTTTGGTTTAATTGGCCTGCTTTGGGTTGTCCTGGAATCTGAATTTCTAAAAGCTTCAGATGTGCATAATTAGGGTTGGGAATTTCTAGTAGGAGCTGCACTATTCTGCAGGCTGCTTGTGGAAGAACTTTGCTTTATAGTCACATTGCTGGAGCTCAGCTAGTTAAGTCCTTCTTACCTTTTGCTGAGATCTTTGAGCAGTACTGTTTCTGTTTTCTTTTTTTGCGTGGAGAGTTCTAGGGTAAGAAATTTTAAATGGAATGTTTTCACATGGAAAACGGATTTTGGTTAGCATTGGCTTTCACTTGGCCTAAGTCAGCGAATAGCTTTCACTATTAAACTATCTATTTTCTTGTTCTGGTTTTGAGAGACACATAATTACTATTTTAATAAAATGCTTACAAATCACTATTCTTTTTATTTTATGTATTTTTTCCCCATTGAGTTAAAAGTATTTAACAGATGTTATTCTTTCTTATGTAGAGATGGGTTACTTGGAAAACAAATTGAAAATAAATGACTGTCTGTAGACACTTTGGAGTTCATATTTTTACATAAGCGTACCTGGCCCTGTTGCCCCCTTGGCACTCATAAGCTTTAGCCAGGAAGGTCTTTCCACTCAGCTCTTCTTGCCCTTTCTGTTCCTGTGCCTGAAAGGCCTTTCCTGCAGGTCACTTGGTTTGGCTGGCTCCTTTTCCAGTTAGACTTCAACTCTATTATTGTTTGTGGACCACCAGAAATCATGGTTCCCCCCACCCCTTATTTTCTTTGAAATTATTTGTTCTCCCATGAGGCAAGCATCTTTCACATCTTGTAGATGCTGCTCAGCACCTCCCAACAGCCTCTTAATAGCACCCAGCTTGGTAGGGAGATGGTGGACAATTGTTGACATGGTGAGCAGTTTTTCTAAATTCTCATAGTGATGTTCCTCACAGAAAAATTGGAAAACAAAGATTTTTAAATCTCCAGCCATAATAAATACTATTAATATTATGGTGCATTTTCTTTTTTTTCCCAGTGCCTGTTTGTGTATATACACAATTGACATATTATAAATTCTACCTTGTTTCAAAACAGACTCATAGAAACAGAGACCAAAGGGATGATTACCAGAGGGAACAGGGTGGGCAGATGGATGAAAAAAGTGAAAGGGAATATAGTCAATAATATTGTGATAAGTGATATGATTTGCATCTTTGACAGATGATTACTAGAATTAGTGAAGTGATCATATTGTAAAGTATAAAAATGTCAAACCACTATATTGTACACCTGAAATTAATATAATATTGTATACCAACTGTGCTTAATTTTTAAAAAGTAAATAAAAATAAATGACCCAGAAAAAAATTCTACCTTGTTTCACTTATCTAAGTGTGAGCATTCCCCATGTCTTAGGTTTTCTGAAATTATTTAAAAGGCTGCATAATATTTCATCACATGGATGTAAATTTATTTAAGTATTAATCTTGTTGGGTATTTATGCTCATGTTTGTTTTTGCTCTTCTAAAGCTAAGAAGATTCTCCTTGCACACAAACCTTTGTGTCACTGATTATATTCTTAGCATAGATGCCTCCCAGCAGAATTAGTGGATCCGAAGGTACAGATGTAATGACAGTTTGTTACATGTGCCTAATTGCTGTCAAGACAGTTGCACTTGCTAGTTGAGAATGACATTGCTCCCCTCTTAACATTTTATGAGCGCTGACTTTTAAGACATTTTGTCTAACTGTAGTTCAAATAATCAAATCTTTAAGCTGTTGCATGCTAGTTTTAGAATAGGTGATTACTTGTCATGGTAGTGTTTTGTCTTTAGGTGTGTGTTTTTTATTAGAGCAGAAGGGAGAGGGGAGGAGAGAGAGAAATACCGAGGTGGGAGCAAAACATCCATCTGTTGCCTCCTGCACACCCCATACCAGTGATGGAGCCCACAACGCAGGCATGTGCCCTGATTGGAAATCAAACTGGCAACCTTTCCATGCACAAGACAACACCTAACTAACTGAGCCACACCAGCCAGGGCATGGTAAGAGTCCATTTTTAAGTGTAGTGTCAATTTAGAAGAAAAGATACCCTTTTCCCCCAACCCAGATTACAGGGAAGGGGACATCCAAACAGATGTTTGTAGCTCTCCTTGGATTGAATCTGCACCAACTCATAAACCTCTGTAGCTATATGGCTGCTCCTTACTGACCAAATAACCTTGGAGAAATTATGGATGAGCGTCAGTCCTTATTGTTAAAGTGGAGGTAATGATTACTGTAACCATCACATATAGATGCATGTATGTATAAGCATATTGGATAAATGATATAAAAACGATACAAAGTGTGGTTATAATCCTAGTATTTGTCATTATTTTATTCTCCATGTCTCTTATAAAGGAAAGTGTTCACATCTTAGGCATTCAGTGTGCACCCTGCTTTTTATTTTATTTTATTTTATTTTATTTTATTTAAAAAAATATTATAATAAGTATTACAAAGGGTATTACATATGTGTCCTTCCCCCCCGCCCCCCGCCC
>NW_005356042.1:5390378-5416463 GCF_000412655.1 Myotis brandtii
TTTTTTTATTCTTTTTAAAAAAATATTATAATAAGTATTACAAAGGGTATTACATATGTGTCCTTTTTTTCCCCGCCCTTGACAATCCCCTGGCCTCCCCTACCCCGCAGTGTCTTATGTCCATTGGTTATGCTTATATGCATGCATACAAGTCCTTCGGTTGATCTCTTACTCCCCTCCCTTCTGCCCCCCAACCCTCTCTGGCCTTCCCACTGCAGTTTGACAATCAGTTTGAGGCAGCTCTGCCTCTGTATCTATTATTGTTCAAAAGTTTGTAATGGTCTTTATTATCCATGTATGAGTGAGATCATGTGGTATTTTTCCTTCATTGACTGGCTTATTTCACTTAGCATAATGCTTTCCAGTTCCATCCATGCTGTTGCAAATGGTAAGAGTTCCTTCTTTTTTACAGCAGCATAGTATTCCATCGTGTAGATGTACCACAGTTTTCTAATCCATTCATCTACTGATGGGCACTTAGGCTGTTTCCAGATCTTAGCTATGGTGAATTGTGCACCCTGCTTTTTAAATTTAGCTCATATCTTAGCCTTTTCATGTCCCTGTCCCTTTTGTGTACAGCTGCCTAGTATTCCAAGCTGAGATGTGTAATTTTCTTTAACCAGTCCCATATTAATGGCACTTAATTGTTTCCAGAATTTTGTTAGTACATACATCTCTATAGTGGAAACCTTGTATAGATGTCTTTTGACTATGTTTGGGTGTATCTGAGGGTAGATTTTGGAACTTTTAACTTCATGTGTGAGGGGAAGGCACACCATTGCCTTTTTGTAGGCATTCCTAAGAACTATATCTTGTCAACAGATGAGCTGTCCTGCTGCCTGCCTGTTGCATACCCTTCAGTTTCTTTTATTATTACTGATCACCCATATCATTTCAGTGCAGCTAAGACATTGAAACTTTGGGTTCTCAAGTGATTAAGCATTGCTTTACCAGGTTTTCCTTAAAACCTCTTCTACATTTATATGTTGAACATTTGAGTGCACACTGCATGCCTTGCCCTCTGCTGGGCATTGTGAGGGCACATATGTAAAGGGTAAAGTTGGCAGTCCATCTTCAAGAACCTAGTGGGTAAGGAAAACAAATGTGCATATACTTCCATTTCGAGTTACACATTGCATTTGTCTTAGAGGGATTGTATTGGGGGGATGAGAAGGCGGCCTCCTTTAGACCTCCAATTTGGGCTGACTTTAGGGGAGTTCTGGTTAGAAAGAGGTTGCTTTTGCCTTAAAAGTCCTAAGGTTTATAATAGAGAAAAGGAATTGGGTGAGGGTAGAGTTTTTCAACTTCAGCACTGTCGAGGTTTTGGTCAAATAATTGTTTGGGGGCCTGCCCAGTGTACTGTAGGATGTTTAGCAGCATCCATGACCTTCACCCACTAGATGCCAGTAGAGTCCTGCCCCAGTTACAACAATCAAAAATGTCTGCAGGCATGGCCATATCCACCATTAAAACTGTGAAGTCACAAGCACTGTTCATTTCTGCCTATTTCATAATGGCAGCAAATGTTGCATTTCCAGTTAGAAGCTAGCAAAATTACAACAGTGATCTTTACTGTGGCCTCTAGGAGTATTAGGATTAGTGGAAAATAAGACTATAATAAAATAAGAATAGAAATCCAGAGGAGTTCTAAAAATTAGATAAAGGAGCTCAAACTTGCAGTAGATGGTAGAGAACTACTTTTAGGCATCAAAAAGACACAATTTCTCCCCCTCCCACCTCCCACCCCTGAACTCTGAAGTGACTGTGAGGATTTTCCTATCAGGGCTCTTTTTTTTTTTTTTTAATATATTTTATTGATTTTTCACAGAGAGGAAGGGGGCGAAACAGAGAGTTAGAAACATCGATCAGCTGCCTCCTGCACATCTCCCACTGGGGATGTGCCCGAAACCCAGGTACATGCCCCCGACCGGGATCGACCCCGGGACCCCTCAGTCCGCAGGCCGACGCTCTATCCACTGAGCCAAACCGGTTTCGGTATGGGCTCTTTTTTTTAAATCCTCACCCGAGGATATTTTTTTCAATCGATTTTTTTAGAGAGAAGGGAAAGGGCGGGAGGGGGAGAGAGAGAGAGAAACATTGATGTAAGAGACACATCAATTGGTTGCCTCCCACAGGTGCCCCCACCAGGCCCAAGGATCGGACCTGCAACCCAGGTATGTGCCCTTGGCTGGGAATCAAACCCAAGACCCTTTGGTGCGCAGGCTGACACTATCCACTGAGCCATACTGGCCAGGGCTTGTATTTATAAGACAGTGCTTATGTTAATACTATTCAGGTGAGAAAAAAAAAAAAGTAAGGAGAGGGCACTGATGGTTGGATTGCTTTTTAATATGGTGGTCTCTTGGCACTTTGGTCCAGAAGGGAACACCTGTCCTCCATCAGTGCCCTGATCTGAGGGCACCCTGGCTGATCAGCTTGTCTGCTAGCCCAGTGCCCAACCCCATCGACAGCTTGCTGGCCAACTTTGCCATTGCCCTCACTCCCTCAGAGGCCATGGGGAAGATCACAGCTTTCCTTCCACTAGACTAACTGGAAATGTAGCATATGCTGCCGTTATGAAAACGGGAAGAAACCCACAGTGGTGTTAACAGTGCTTGTGACTTGTTACCAGGAGAAAGCAGATGTTTTCATATTGCAGTGGATGAGGCATCTTAAGATATCCTCTATGCTCATCATACTTCAGATTACATGACACCTGCTTGCTAAGTTTATTAAAGAAGTTTGTCATTTTGCCCGGCCAATGTGGCTTGTTGGTTGAGTATCAACCTAGGAACCAGGGAGTCACAGTTCAATTCCCAGTCAGGGCACACACCCGGTTGCAGGCTCGATCTCCAATAGGGGGCGTGCAGGAGGCAGATGATCAATGATACTCTCTCCTCATTGATGTTTCTTTCTCTCTCTCCCTCTCCCTTCCTCTCTGAATTAAAAAAAAAAATTGTCTTTTAAGATCTTAACTGTTTTTAGTATAATTGCAATTTATTTGCAATCCTGTGTATTTTATGCACTTAATACATATTTCTGGGAAGGGTTAGTAGGCTTCATCAAACAGCTATAGGTTTTTTGTTTTGTTTTTCACAAGGAAAGTTAAAAACTCTTGCTCTGGTGCTTACTGCCATTTTTGGAGCCATTTCAAATGCCTGTTAGTAGTGTGAAGTAAGACTTTTGGAGACCCATGGCTCCAGTTAGCTTATCTGTATTTTGGGGTTCTTCAGCTCCACTACATGTTAGCATGCCCCATTTGGAAGACTTTGATCGTTAATAAAATAGATTTTTAATAATTAAAACTCTTCTAAAAATTGTGGTTCTGTTCCATAAATATATTTTTTAGTATTTTTATTGATTTCAGAGAGGAAGGGAAAGGGAGAGAGAGTAAACAAAAGTATAAATATCTGAGGGAGAGAAGTAGCAAGAATCAAATGCTACTCAACATGTGTCCCTTCTCTAGGCTAATGGTTTATACAGTTTGTCATCTTCATACCTTACCCTTGGAAGGAATCTTTGAGTTCATCTGATCTAATTCTCTATACATCATTGGATTCCATTTTACATTTTGACTAAAAAAGAGGTTGTGAAGCCCTGGCCAGGTAGCCCAGTTGGTTAGTTAGAGCATCGTCCCAATATGCCAAGGTTTCAGGTTCAATCTATGGTCAGGGTACATATAAGAATCAACCAATGAATGCATATGTAAGTAGAACAACAAATCAGTGTATGTATGTATGTATGTATGTATGCATCTATCTCCCTGCCTCCCTCTCAAGTCAATTAAAAAAAAAAGTGGGTATTCTGATTATGGCAAGCTCCTTTATCTTGAAATAACTCTTGCAACATTGACACCCTTGGGAGCTGGTTAGAAATATAGAATCTCATGCACCACCCCAGGCCTTCTGAATCAGAACCTGCATTTTAATAAGATCTGGAGGCAATTTGCACATTAAAGTTTGGAACCAAGGCCTAGTCTCCATTTAAAGAGCTGTAACAATTAGATGGTTAGCTGTCTCAGAACCGGGTGTGAGCTGTAAGTCCAGGTGGAGGGACTGTATAGCTCATTACTGTCTACCTAGGTATGTGGGGATTGTCAGACCAAAATCACCTCCCTGGCAGAACCACAGAATAGAGTATGTGCCTTGTGACTGCTAGCACACTTCAGAGTCAGACTTCATTCATGGCCTAAGCTTTGTCAGTCCTTTATTACAGCGGCCGCCTACCTTTCGGACCTCACAGACCACCAGTGGTCCGCGGACCACCGGTTGGCGACCGCTGCTTTATTAGACCTGATGAGATACTCCTATGATTGTGTAGATGATTGTGTATTGCTTTGAAATAGAGGTGTTTTTTTTATTAGATTAACCCTGAATTTCATTAAAATTTAGTAGGTACAGTCATATATTTTACAGGTGTGTATTAAGTGCCTATTTTGTGCCAGGGTCTGTTTGAAGTACAGAGGATGCAGCAGTGAGCAAAACAAGACAAAAAGTCTCTGCCTTACTGAGCTTCAAGAAGTCCTGGCTAAGGTGACATTCAAGTGTAGATGTGATGGCAATGAGGAGCCATTCCAGGCAGAGGGCACAGCCAAGGCGAAGGCCTCTAGGCAGAACCTGGCTGCCGAGTTTCCCCTTGGTGGCTACAGTGGATTGAGGGGAGGAGAGACGTGGGAGATGTCAAAGAGACGACAGGAGCCAGGCCCTCGTAGCTCATAGGAGAGGCTGACTGTAAAGATGCAAAGAATGATTAGCTAGTGCAGGCATGCATACTGAGTGTTCATTGAGATATAAAGCAAGGGGCTTATATAAAAAAGAACTTTGAACTTACTGGAAAACATTTATCAAGGTTGAGTTGGGGCTCTGTCTTTGGAGAGCATTTTCTCATTACCTTCCTTGCAGTAGCAGAAGGCAACATTTGGAACTGATCTTCATTCTTATGCACATCAAGCTGATGACTGGAGCTCTGCTGTGAGGGTGAGTCAGAGAGCATCTGAGTTGAGCGTAGGTCACATGGGCAAATTAACTTAACCAAAAATAACCCCCAAAACAGCATTTCTGGGAAATGCAAGGGAAAGACAGCTTTCAATGTAAACAAAGGAGCAAAGTAAAGATAAAGGCTGTGTGAAAAAGTGAACATTTGGAAAACTAAGAAGAAATTCTTGGGGGGGCGGGGGGCAGGGGCGGGGAATACCGAGGAATACAAATTTCCTTTCTGGTAGTTATAATTTTAAAGAGTTTTCTTTCATGTATTTATATCAGATGCAATGCATACATTTTAAAATCTTAACTTTCCCTTTCTCTTTGTAGCATGGCAGTTGGACCTACACCCTTTAGCTTTTCCTATTAATCCACAGAAGGAGCTTCCTGTTCTCTCTGGGTTTCCCCTTGATGGTGCCGAGAATTGTCCAGATGATGGGAACAGTAAAAACTTGGACATGGGTCTATCAGTGATTCACACCCTGGCTGCAATTAGAATCATGTGGGGAGTTTAATGCATACAACAAAAGAAAACCACAACCAGTGTCCCGGCCCCACTTCAGAAATTCTGATTTAATTGGGGTGTGTGGGACTTGGTGTTGGTGTATGTTCTTCTAATGCCTCGGGGGTTCCTCAGGCAGCCAAAGTTGAAAACCATCCTTTCAGTCCAGCTCTCCTTATTTCACGAGCTGTGTTCTGGCCACAACATTGAATGTAGAGCATTCTCCCGCACTCACCCATTGCCTCCCTCACCCCTCCTCCCTGTAGGCTGAGAGTTGGGAGGCTGGTTTTCTCTTTGTGGCTGTTGGGGATGTTTCAGGTTGGGCAAGTGGTGTGTATATAGAATGTGGTGTGCGAGGTCAAGGCAGGAGAGGTTTGTCACTAATCCAGACAACTTGGCCTCTTCTTAGGGCCAGGAGTTAGAATTACTTAACAGGGTAGCTAAGAGAACAATGGGGTTCATATGAGTCAGGCCAAATAGGAAGGAATCTGCTGTGGTTATGTTTATTATATACTAGTAGATATGAATGTCAGCCTCCTGAGTTGTTTCCCATAGTAATATTTACCATTGGAACTAAAAATCTTGCTTTTTGAGTAATTACTTGTACCTAATAGTTCTATTAGTAGGAAAGAAATTCATTTCTGGAGTATTCTGACCATTGGATGATTAAAAAAGCACACAACTTTGCCAAACCTAAGGAAACAGTTCAGTTTAGTTAAATTATCTAAGTGATTTAAAATTTTAACTGTCTTGATAACTAATATCCTGGTAATATTATTTAAAAAATTGACTTTTGGTGGGACGTATTGGATTGGTGGTGTCATTTCCTTGAGTTATATTAACTTCCAGGTTACCAGACTTATGATGAGTTCCTTTTCTTGTGCTGTATCTCCTGTGAGGTCCAGGACCTGTCAGTCCTGTGCTGTGCGTGCACAGTGAGACTTGTCTGCACAAAGCAGGGAGACCTTCCTGCTCCAGTGGCTTTGACAAAGGTGGGAATAGAGAGAGCTTGTTGTGTATATGGCATATGGTCTTATTGCAGTTCTGTGAATGTTTGGCTGTTGCTCTGTATTTCATGTGGTGAATGCTGGCTCAGCCCTGCAGGAGTTGTGGCCATCTCCGTCCTCTCCTCCTAACTCTCTGTCTCTGCCTCAGTGCCCCCCCTCCAGAGCTTTATTGAGGTGATGAAGTTTATGCTTGCATTGCACTTACAGGTGCTTTTGATCAGTTCCCACCTATTAAGTAATTAAGTAAACTAATGAGAACCAAGGCCAGGGAGCTCAGGGGTGGGGTGAGATGGGGTACATGTCTCAAGTCAAACCTGTAGCAGAAGCACGATCAAAAGACATGCTCCTTTTCCCTTTAGTGTTTCTTCACTATACTACTGTGAGAAGTCATGCCTCCTTTGATAAACTTTAAAATCTTAACTTTCCTCTATTGTTTGACATATTTTTTCAAATGAAAAACCATTATGATTTCTATTAAAGAAAATACAACATCTCAATTAAGAACTATGGTAACTATATTTACTCATTAAATACTAAGTTTTCTAAAACACAACTTGAAAACATCTGGCATGCATGTTTAATCTGAGTACAGTGGATTCAAGATCAAATATACATGTTACATGCATCAAGGCTATTTTTTTAAACATATGTTTTTATTGATTTTTTTTATTGCTTAAAGTATTACAAAGAGGAGTACATTTGTCTCCTTTCTTTTTCCCCTTGACCTTCCCCCGGCCTCCCCTACCCCCCCGTGTCTTATGTCCATTGGTTAATGCATGCATACAAGTCCTTCGGTTATCTCTTACCCCTCCCTCCTGCCCCCCAACCCTTCCCAGTCTTCCCACTATAGTTTGACAGTCTGTTCGAGGCAGCTCTGCCTCTGTATCTATTTTTGTTCATAAGTTTATAATGGTCTTTATTATCCATAAATGAGTGAGATCATGTGGTATTTATCTTTCTCTAACTGGCTTATTTCACTTAGCATAATGCTCTCCAGTTCCATCCATGCTGTTGCAAATGGTAAGAGTTCCTTCTTTTTTACAGCAGCATAGTATTCCATCGTGTAGATGTACCACAGTTTTCTAATCCATTCATCTACTGATGGGCACTTAGGCTGTTTCCAAATCTTAGCTATGGTGAATTGTGCTGCTATGAACATAGGGGTGCATAGATCCTTTCTGATTGGTGTTTCTGGTTTCTTGGGATATATTCCTAGAAGTGGGATCACAGGGTCAAATGGGAGTTCCATGTTTTGTTTTTTGAGGAAACTCCATACTGTCTTCCATAGTGGCTGCACCAGTCTGCATTCCCACCAGCAGTGCACAAGTGTTCCTTTTTCTCCACATCCTCTCCAGCACTTGTCATTTGTTGATTTGTTGATGATAGCCATTCTGACAGGTGTGAAATGGTACCTCATTGTTGTTTTGATTTGCATCTCTCAGATGATTAGCGACTTTGAGCATGTTTTCATATGTCTCTTGGCTTTCTGAATGTCCTCTTTTGAAAGGTGTCTATTTAGGTCCTTTGCCCATTTTTTGATTGGATTGTTTATCTTCCTTTTGTTAAGTTGTATGAGTTCCCTATAAATGTTGGAGATTAGGCCCTTATCAGATATAATGTTGGCAAATATGTTCTCCCATGTAGTGGGCTTTCTTGTTGTTTTGTTGATGGTTTCTTTTGCTGTGCAGAAACTTTTTATTTTGATGTAGTCCCATTTGTTCATTTTCTCTTTAGTTTCAACTGCCCTAGGAGCTGTATCAGTGAAGAAATTGCTTTGGCATATGTCTGAGATTTTGTTGCCTTTGGATTCTTCTAGAATTTTTATGGTTTCCTGTCGTACATTTAAGTCCTTTATCCATTTTGAGTTTATTCTTGTGTATGGTGTAAGTTGGTGGTCTAGTTTCATTTTCTTGCATGTATCTGTCCAATTTTCCCAGCACCATTTATTGAAGAGACTGTCTTGACTCCATTGTATGTTCTTGCCTCCTTTGTCAAATATTAATTGAGCGTATTGGTTGGGGCTGATTTCTGGGCTCTCTATTCTATTCCATTGATCTATATGTCTGTTCTTGTGCCAGTACCAGGCAGTTTTGAGAACAGTGGCTTTGTAATACAGCTTGATATCTGGTATTGAGATCCCACACATCAAGGCTATTAATTACAAATTATAGTCATCGTCATCATCATCATCATGTTTTCTTTTCAATGCATTTGTTGATTCATTAGCAGTATTTTGTGATGACACCATGTTAGGGGTAATAAGAATGTTTTTGACCCAATTAATGATGGATTAATTAGAACATTCTGAACTGCTGATGTTACAGGAATTGATGCTTTTACAGCTGGGGACTGTGAAGTGGGTATCTGTACTGTAAACCTTTGCCCTGTGAGGGACATTGGAGTCCCTACTTTAGTTGAAACTGACATGGTTTGTGGGGTTGGTTTGCCAAGTGTGGGAGTACTTGGTCTGCTAGTAACTGAACCAACACTTAACCGTGGAACTGTTATTCTTCCTGCAGAAGTAGATGCCGTTTTTGGAAAGATTTAAGTCTATAGTTTGGAGCAGTCAAGTAATATCTATCAGGTGGTAATCTAGGACCTGGATATGGCTTGATTAATGGCATTGGGTTTGATTTCTTTGCCTTCCAATCTATAATAATAAAAGTGTAATATGCTAATTAGATCGGACAGCTGGACGACCAGGCGAAGCCTGGGCTGCGAGGGCCGAGGCCCTTGCGTGAATTTTGTGCATCAGGCCTCTAGTATATAATAAAAAAATCTCCTGGGGAAGGAGAGGTAAAAGACTGGTCAGCACAACACTGGATTGCCAATCGCACATCATCTGCATCAACAGTAACTTTCTTAGCATGGCTTGAATAAATGTTTGCAACATCTAGAATTGTGGTCACATATCAGAAGGCAAACTACAACATCTGACTTAAAACTCTTGGCTCGTATTCTGTAATCCCCATATCCTTCAGGATTTGTGCCATCATCTGTGCATCTTTCGGCATGCTCTTGGGAGAAGCCATCTTGCCAGACTCCATGATATCCGGTGATCAGACTTCTCGAGCCAAATCACCCACATTAATATGTTTCAGTCCCCCGATCTTGATGCAAGTTCTTTGCCTAGTTTAGTTTTTCCAACCCCTGGTGTACCCATGAGCAGGATGTTCAGAAGCAACGAGATGGCTCTGGAAACTTCGGCATGAGGGCCCTAAGCACAACCTATTGTTTGAAATTTTGATATACATTCAGTTGTGACTCTGAAGAAGTTAAAGCATTGGTCATTATTTTCTTCTAAATCCTACACGTCATAAATATATTTTGGCTATAAAATTTTCAAATACAAAGTTGTTATTAAGGGGGAAAAAAATAAAAGTTATTGCTTCCTCCCCACCACACCCAAGAAAGTCTCCTCTCCCTCCTCCCTCATGCCTATCCTCAGGTCACTACAGTTAAGGTTTGCCATATCCTTCCAGGACCCTTTCCATTCATTTACATACAAACACCTCTTTAAACCGAAGAAAAGAAGGAGGGTATGGAATGATACTCTATGGCTTGTTTTTTAATCTTTCTGTTTGTTGACAAGCTTTCATGGTGGTTTTATGACTATACCTAGTTCATCTGTAGATGCACTGTCCTTGATTTAGTCAAGTCTCTTGGTAGCTATTTAAGATGTTTTCAGTTTTTCACTATTACAAACGCTGCTGCAGGAACCACCCTCTCCTCTTACTCCCCTCCCCCCCTCACACACACATCTTTTTCACATGTAAGTACTTAGTTTGATGAATTCCTAGAAATGGAATTGTAATATAATTTCAGAATATGCTTTTTTAAAATGTACCCTCAACTAGATCCAGTTCTATTCCATCCTTTATCGCTGTTTTTAGAGCATTTTATGATTTATTCAAGATTTGTAGAAGGACAGTGTAAGTCTTGCTGTGTAATTATTTTTAAAGGCTCTGTCTCACATATAGGCTTATAATTCATGACAGCTTGGCTGACATAGTTTTATCCAGTCCAGCGAACCATGGACGCAAGACACAAATTCCCATGTTTGCTTAAAGTTCTCTGGGCTGTTTTTAAATTTCAATGGTGAGTAGTAGATGGGTGAAATTTTTGACTTTCACAGGAAGCGCTTATTGTTACACTTGTAATATCTGTTTTATAGAAAAATTTGAAACTACTATAAACATAAATGACTTTTAAATAACAATGAAAATCATTCCATATGAACCAAATGGAAGAAAATAAGATGATTATGTTTTTGTCCCTTTAGGTCACTCCAAGAACCGAAACCCCTGTCACCAGTGTCAGTAATAGTTTGGAGAATGCACTACGTACGTCAGCACATTCCACTGAGGAGTCGCTGCCCAAGAGGACTGTGGGAAAACACTCCAAAGGTGAGTCTGTCCATCTGCAGGGCTGAAGGGAAGGAGTTGTACTAGAGCGGAGAGGGGAGATCTTGCACTGATATTTGTAAATGCTTTTAGATCTCTCGTATACGCTAATTGTAGTAAGTTGTATTCTTTTTCTACATTCTATAAGTAATACGTGAATGTATCTTGGCTGTAAAAATCTCAAATGTTGATGTTTATTAAGGAGAGAAAAGTGAAAGTTGTTACATCCTCCTACCACCAAAATAAGTAAATTCTAGAGCAGCAGTATCCTGAAGAACTTTCTACAATCATGGAATGGCCTGCATCTGCACTAATTTGTTTGCCACCAGCCACTTGTGCCTTTGAGCGCGTTTGAAACGTGACTTATGTATCTAAGGACCTGAAATTTCATTTATTTTTTGTTGCAATTGCAATTGCAATAGCTCAGTGTGGACCATGGCTACCATATTGGGCAGTACAGCTTTGGACTGGATGGAGGGCACATTTTAGATGAAGCTGTGAGTTCCTTGGTTCTTGTATTGCTGACTTTTGCAGCCAGCTTGGACAGTCAGAGTCAGTTGCTGTACAGTTGGTAAGCTGTGTGGAGGTATGGGGGATTCCAGGCGTGTGAAGGTGATGTGTAGGACTAGATGGCTCGACAGTGAACCCCAAGTCTGCAGAGTCATCAAATGGGCCAGGATGACCCTGACTTGGATGGTCATCATGAGGCCCCAAGCCATTCGCTCCCTCACTCAGCTGGCCTTTGTTCCTTCCCCCTTTTGTTTGTGTCTCTTCTAGAACTGAGCTGCACTAAGGTGGGAGCCATACCTGCTTGTTTTGTGTTTTCCATTCTCTGTCTCCCTCCTGTCTCAGGCACAGTGCTTTGCGCCTCACAGATGCTTAGTAAGCACTTTGTTTTTTAAATAAAGCTCCATTTTTATAAAATCATAGCAAGCCACCCGTCTGTGACTTGGGTCATATGCTGGATATGTCTGTGTTCTAACATCTACACCCATGTTTATTTATAAGTGACCATGACATGGTATTAAAACAGTAAATCCTTATAGCAGCCGTGGGGCACCGTCAGCTTGTTTTATGTACTCCACTCCAGGGACCATCATTCTCAGGACACAGCAGGGCCTCATCTGCAAGGATGGTGTCGCTCAGTCATAGGCACTTTCTCTCCTAAAACTGCTCTTGTCCTTTTACCTTCTGAGTGTCATCCAGGGAACAGTGCCTGGTGGGGTGTTGCTCCCTTTGTCTCCAGATAGTCCAGCATAGTAGAACTTGTGCTCTGCACCCTCCTGATCTGAACAGCTGGCCTTTTCTTCACCACAGTGGTTTTTCCTCAAGGCATAATTATCAAGAACCCCCTCACTCCTTTTTAAAAATGTAATTGCAGAATATGTGGCTGTTATCTCTGTCACTCTTTTTGTCTGTGTTTGTTGGTGCCCAGAGAGCCAGCGTTAGCATCACTTGTGCCAGACATCAATTATCTACAGTATTCTCCATTCAGTGGTCATAGTTGGTAATAGTTTCTTCCATCCAGAAATTATTAAGCAAGCTAACTTGGTTTTTCGTCACACTTTTTATATTCTGTTCAGCCTAGGTTATTGCTCTTTTGGAAGTCTAAAGTCACTCTAAGTATTATTATAATAACCTTTTCTCATTGTCTTTTCTGTAATCCACATGTGTTTTGGTTTTTCTCTGCTTATTTGGAAGTTTGTACAGATACAGTTTCACTTATAAAATAAAGAATTCAGACGCTTCCATTTCTTTTGTATAAGAGTCAGGGAATAGCAGTAAGGACAGTGTGAAACCCTGACTGCTCTGGTCAGATCGTGTTCCAAGCCTATTACATAGACTAACCCACATAATTTTCTGAAGAACTCTGTGGGGGCTCAGTTATACCTATTTAATTCTAATATCAATCCCATGAAGAGATTATTGCCCCATTTTACAGATGGAAGAACTGAGTCACAGATAAGTAACATTCCCAAGGTAAGCTAATGCTCTTACCACTAATGTTAGACTGAAGAAACAGAAAAATGAAAATCAAGATGGCAGTGCTTAAAAAGGACACATTAAAAAATGAGTGTTAACCTTTTTTCTATACTGTTTTATGTGAACATTTTCAAGTGCTGGCATAGAGAGAACAGTATAGTAGTTGTCCACATCTGGCTTCAGCTACAGGTAATCGACTGTGTATTCCTTTGGGGCCTTGAGTTACTCAGGAATGTTGTGCAGGACTGTTGTAAACACTCTGGGAAAGGAAGTCTCCCCAAATCCAGTCACTTGTATTTATTATTATTAGTAAAACTTAGGGAGACAGTTATAATGTACAAGGTGAGGTGGAAATTACTTTTAATAATGTTCTAAGTGAAAGAAGTTCTATAACATTTTACTTTACTTGCCTGTCCCTTATCTGCCCATCTCTCCATCCATCAAAACATTACTTTTTTTGATGCATTTCTAAGTAAGTTGTTAATGATTGGGGTAGTTCTCCTGATCTGCCATAGTTGTCTTGTCTGATCATGTGTGCTGTACACCCACAGCCTACAGCTTAGTTCCTGGATGAACAGTGGGTTCTCCGTAACTCCTGAGTCCTGCATTCTGACTTGATCATCCTTCTCTCTGAAGCTGCTCTCATGGAAGGTCACAAATGACTCCTTGGGTGATAAGTCAGCTTTTATTTCACCTGGCATTTGTGACTACTCCACTCCAGACTTTGTCCTCCCTTGTTTTCTTTTCATTTTTTAAATTGTGGGACATCAGACATATACAAGCCTTGGTGTAGCACATTCCACTGATCTCCTGGCAACACGTTGGCCAGGTTTTTCCTTCCTTTCTTTTCGCTTCTGTTTGCTTTGCAATTCCTCCTTCTTCTGCCCCTTAAACATTAGTGCTCTCCTGGCTCTTTCTTGGTCCCCCACTTAACACTGAGCAGTCTTCTCTGAGCCACTGTCCATCTGTTGATGACTTCAGATCTGAGAGTCCAGCTGTGACCATTCTCCTGGACCCCAAGCCCCTGTGAACTCACCAGTCAGTGACTATTTCCACCTAGATGGTTCACTAGTACCTCAGTCAGTGTGCCTAGAATGCAATCATGGCTTCCATTGCACCCCCTAAAATGGGTTTCCAATATTCATGATTGATAACCAATGTCAGGCACTTGGGACAAAACCTAGAAGTCCATGACAGTTCTCTGTCCCTCTTAAGGGGTCTCAGACCTCGCAGTCCTGGCATGTCTATCCCTGTAAGGCTGTTGTGGTTTCTTCTTACCATCACTGGGCCACCATCCTGGATCAGGCCTCTGTCTTCTCTGCTGCCTGTGGGTTCATCTCTCCAGCCCATGTTCTGAGCAGGGACCTGTCCAGCATGTTGGATCATGGTCCCCTGCTTAGGGAAGCCTGGCAACAGCACTGTTGGCAGCAGCTAATGTCCTACAACACTAACCAACCTGCAGCTTGCGTGTGTTCACCTACTTGATACCACAGACCCATGTAGTGGGAACCGTCATTCCTTTTGTTCACGATTAAAGAACTGCCCAAGGTCACTGAGCTGGAAAGTGTCCTATTTCAGACTGAGCCTGTCTCACTGCAGAGCCCGTGGGTTTACCTTAACCTGCAGAGAGGCCTGAGTTTCTTTATGTGCCCTTTGTGGGGTTGGTGGGCTGGCCCTGTCTGTGCCCTTGCCTCCTTGTGACTGTCCTCCCCTCTCTGCTCTGGTCTCCTGTCACCCCTCTCTTTGTGTCCTGACTCCCACGGTGACTAAACTTACTAAAACACAGCGCATTGTCATACCTGGGCCTGGCCACTGTGTTGCTCTGCCCAGATGGGCCCTTCCCTTTGAGGTGTAGCTCAAGTATTACCAGTTTGAACTCTGTAATTTTTCTATCACTATGGCTGGTATTGTGCTGAATATATAGTAATGCTGAAGAAAGTGTTTGCCCTGAAACATAAATAAGTGAAATTACACAGACTCCAAAATGCAAGTGTCTTATCACTAACCACTCAAATGGAAAATGTGTGTTCATTTCCTGTTTTTGCTACTTTAGAAATATCTTTTATCAGCTTTGTGTTTTCTCAATTATGTGCTACTTTTGTTTCTATCTCAATTTATGATAGAATCCTTAAATATAGCATGATATGTGTCCTAAAAAGATGTAAAAAAAAGGATCAGCTTAATCAGTGTAGTAGTGAATGTCCACATTTTAACAACAGCTGAAAGAAGCAATGCTTTTAAAATGTATCCCCATTAACACAGGCAAGTAAATGAAAGTGAGAAAACAAGTTGATATTTTAGGAACATTCTTAAAAGCTAGACTTTTAAGAATACAGTTTTTCAATTTTTAAATGAAAACTACATTTCAGTAATAAAATTTTAAAGCAGGAAGCATCTTAAACGTTACTCTGATTTAGTGTCTTTATTTCAAGTATGAAGACGAGTTCGCTTACATAGATCTTAGGAGAAGGAGTTGTTTGTGCTACAAAATTATTATTTTTTCATCTTTTCTCTCAGTCATAAATATTATCCTTGTTACTATGATTTATTTTAGTGTAGTTTTGGTAATTTTTGAAGTGGTTTCTTGTTACTAGGCATATAGAATTAAACTGATAAAGATACCTGGAAATCAAATAAAAGACATATTTGGCAGAAAACTACCAACCACCCAGTTTTTTCCAGAAGACATTAGAAAGGGAAAACATTTCAAAAGAATGGCTTATTCTTGGAACATATTAAAGCCATTATCTATAGGTGTCATAAATATTGATGTAACAGTTGGCTCTTACAAATCATTTGAAGATGCTTGTAAGTGAATGTGGTCCTGAGGCTGTGGCAGTTTTATCCAGGCGCTCCATGAGCTGAAATGAAGAGAATGTGTTACTGGTCCTAGGACCTGCTGGCTGTGTGGCCTCTCTGTCAGTCATTGTCCTAAATCATCTGTGACTCTGCCAGCCCCAGTCACTGCTCCTGCTTCAGGCCTTTCAGCTGCTTGCCTGGGCTTTTATTACACACATTTGTATTTTCTACACAAAATTCCCTCCCTCTTGTTTCAGTTACATTAGTGTATTGGTTTTTATTTTTTAATTTATTTAATTTATTTTTTTTAAATACTAGTATATTTTTATTGATTTCAGAGAGGAAAGGAGATGGAGAGAGAGATAGAAACATCAATGATGAGAGAGAATCATTCATCGGCTGCCTCCTGCACGCCCCATACTGGGGATCAAGCCCACAACCCAGGCATGTGGCATGACCTGGAATTGAACCATGACCTATTGGTTCATAGGTTGACACTCAACCACTGAGCCACACCAGCTGGGTTTAATTGATTTTAGAGAGGGAGGAAGGGAGAGAGAGAGAAACATCATTGTCAGAGAGAAACATTGATCAGTTGCCTCCCATTACGTACCGGGACCGGGTACCAAATCCAAAACCTGCCCTGACCAGGAATCTAGCCAGTGACCTTTCAGTGCATGGGATGGTGCTCAACCAGCTGAGCAATACCGGCCAGGGCTAGTGTATTGGTTTTTAAAATTAGGTATTGAGCCCTGGCCAGGTAGCTTAGTTGTTGATTAGTGTCGTTGTCCCTATATGAGAAAGTTTCGGGTTCAGTCCTCCATCAGGGCACATAGAAGAAACAACCAATGAATGCATAAATAGGTGGAACAACAAATTGATGTCTCTCTCTCTCAAATCAACTTAAAAATTTTTTAAGGAATTAAAATTAGATATTGATTCAATTCTAAAAGTAGTTTAATGCATTTTACTAAAACATTTTATTAGTAGTTATGTGATCTAATTTGTAAGATTTGAGAGTTTCTAGTGTGCATCTTGAATGAATAGAAGAAGAAAAGTTTGAACAAACAAAATTTTAAAAGGAAAAAGCACATTGTCCTTTTCTTTCTCATCTCAACATGGTCTAGCCTCATATCCCTTTGTCCCTTTTCCATCTGTCCGACATAGACATACCTATACACAGTCTGGATCCCAGCCCCTTTTCTCCTGTCCTCAAGCGTTTCCCCAGATGGATGCTCCTATCCTTCCTAGTTTGCCTTTAGAGCACTGTTCCTGGCCATGACTGGCTCATCTCCGACCAAATAGAAGTGCACCCTGTATGTCTTCGAGTCTTTCCAGTTGATGCAAATCCCGTCTTCACAGTCACCTTTCACTTTCTGTCCCTTCAGGTGATGGATTGATATCTGGCCCCTAAAATTTACACGTTTGCTTGTACTCTTCAGAAAGTAGTGGGACTTCTGTGACTGTTAGATGACTCAGTCTGCAGAACTGACCAGGAAGGTGAGAGACAAAGGAGGAGAGGGGGTCACTTCATCTACCAGTAGACTTTAAGTGGATTGTAAATAGATATTTATATGCATATAGATGTACTTTAAAATTATGAAACCACATTACAGAAATGTTGAAGAAAGGCTACTCGTAATTTTACCACCAATTAGTATAATTATTCCTGTTATCATTGCTATTACTTTTGATAATTTATTTTTAGTCTGTTTTACTTTTATACTTTAAACAACTATAATCATGTTTTACATATAATTTATATTTTTTAGTTGTATTATAAGCATTTTTTCATGGCTTTGTTTTTGTAAATGTGGTCTTTAATATAGCTCCAAAACTGAAAGTGTACTTAAACATCTTTGAATCCTAATTAAGCATCCCATAACGCTGCCTTCCACATAGCCATTGTCAGCGATGTCTGCTACAGAACGTCATCCCACAGGTGCCGTCCTGCCTTCCATTCCTGCAGGCTCCCCTTCTCCCGTTTTTAGAGCCTTGTGTAATGGCAGGTGTTGTTTCCTGAGAGGGCAGTATGAAGAGAATTTCACTGTGAGTAAAGTGGCAGAACTTTTAAGCCATGTATTTGGTCCAGAGCTTTCCCGGTGGCAAAAGCTGCTACAGCATCCCTATATGTAGGGTTGGTGGCACTGACTTACAGAGCTAAAACAAAGCACCATGTCAGTTGGTCTGATGGTTTTGAAGAGTCTTCACAAACATTTCAGTCCTGGAATTCAAGTGCTTTTTTTATTTGAAAACAGCTGAATAATGTTCATCTGCTTTTCACATTTTCCTGTCCAGATATGAGTCACTTCCTGCTTTCAGACCAGATGAGGTTTTGTGTTTTTGTTTTTTGCTTCTTTCCATAAATCCTAATATTATTCAGTTCTGGGACACTTAGGTACACATTGGTGTTCTGTGGCCAAGGAAAATGCTGACTAAATTTTTCTGTATTCATTGATTTTATATATCCTATTGTTTAAAAAAGTTGGAGATCTGGATTAGAATGATGTCATTGTGGGTAAGTTTTTTTAAAATAGTTGTTCTGAAAACATAAAAGCTGTTTATTTGCTGACCGACTGAGGAAGTCATACAGGAACAGTGAGTAGTTTGAGTGCAAATAAGGAGCTGTGCAACTTCTGAATGTAGTGTTTTCTTTGTTTTGCCAGAATGGGAACACATACTCTTATTTTTTGGAGTAATTCCTTCCTATAAGGTGCTTATTTTAAATTTAAAACACTCTAAACCCATGGTCGGCAAACTGCGGCTCACGAGCCATATGCGGCTCTTTGGCCCCTTGAGTGTGGCTCTTCCACAACATACCACAAAATACCACGTGCGGGCGCGAACGTACAGTGCGATTGAAACTTCGTGGCCCATGCGCAGAAGTCAGTATTTTGTGGAAGAGCCACACTCAAGGGGCCAAAGAGCCGCATATGGCTCGTGAGCCGCAGTTTGCCGATCCAAGATGCATATCAACCCTGATGCAGCTTTACAAAATTAGGGAGGTTTACAAGAGAATAACTTAGCAAGTGAAGGGTCATAATATACCAGTGAGCAAGATAGGTGGGTTCTTGTAATCTGTGAGTACAAGAACCCATCTATCTTGTTCACTGGTATATTGCGAGCCCCTAGAATAGGACCTAGTCCACGGCAGGAACTTCATAAGACATGTTGGTAGAGCAGGGCTTGGCAAATTTTTTTCTGCAAAGATAGAGATAATATTTTTGGCTTTCAGAGGCATACGGTAGTTCTCCTGTTGTGGGGTGAAAAGCAGCCATTGATGATATATAAGCAAACAGTATGGCTATGTGCCAATAAAACCATTTACACAAACAAGCGGAGGGCAGCCTGCGGTTTTTCAGCCCGTGGCTTAGGACAGTGCTGTCCAGTAGAACTCTGTGACGACTGAATGTTCTCTTCTGTGCTGTACGCTATGGTAGCCACCTAGCCACAGGTGGCTGTTGACACAATGTGGTCAGTGCAACTGAGGAATTAGACTTTGATTTTATTCAATTGTGATTAATACAAATTTAAAAGGTCATATGTGGTTAGTGGCTACCGTATTGGGTGTTTCGGGGTTAGAACCTCCCCCAAAGCATGTTGGACAAAGCAGTTCGTTTTCTCTAGGATGTTAGGGGAAGAAAGAGTTCGGTGACCAAAAAAACTGGGGAATTGTTAATAAAAAGATTTATTTGTTGTGGGACTTCTCAGAGCCTTTAATATGCTGATGTACATGGACAGTCTACGAGGAATTTTGCAGATTTTTCCTCCAAATTTTTTGACCATGAAGGTTTTCAGGGGTGGCTCTGAACATCTCACAAGACTGGTGTTCCTTGAGGAAGACTTTGGGAAACATTGGTGTGGCAGACCAGGAGCATGGGCATCTGTAGGAATTGTAACAATTACGTTGAGTATTGGACCGTTGGGTTGAAAGGTCTGTAGAAATCCTCATAGAACACTGCCATATGTCCTCCAGAAAGAGTAAAAGTAATGGAAGAAGGTGTTCTAATGTATCATTTTATTCTTGAGGATAAAAAAATGCACCCGTGTGTGTGAAAAGGGTGGCATGAAGAGGCTGGTGCCTTTAGAACTCTCTAATGGTGGTTTGTCTTTTTTTGTCATTGTCTGTCTGTGCAGCCAGTCTCTGACAACCCTCAATATTCTTTAGAGGCAGCATTAGGAATCTTCACTGTTTCTCCTATAACTGCTGCCCTTTTCACCTCCAGCCTTGCCCCGTCAAAGAAGGATGAGACAAGAAGATCCAATGAGAGGCTCTGGGCAGCTGTGTCTAAAACAGTAATAGTGGAAAACGTTGAGCATTAGTTTTTCAGAAATTGGAACAGATCATAACTAATCTTCAGTTAAAATTAGTTCATACTTGTGTGCATTCAAATAAACTTATGTTCTCTTTTCAAACACTGTTCTCCTTTTCTATGATTTGTATTTATTTTTTTTGCCTGTTTTTCTTGCTTTACTTTTAAATTCACCTTCCATTCCTGAGTGTGACAGCTTTTTGCTTCCTCTTAAGTTTCTCATTCCAGGTGAACACACCGCAGAAGATACTGAGCAGCGTTGGGCATTGAAAGCCTTATTTTGAAAATTGCTAAAATATTAAATGCTAAAGTAATATGTACTTCAGGGTTTTATTTCATTTTTATAATTTTGTTTGTTGTTTGTTGTTTTTGTGTGTGTGTTTTTTTTTACTTTTACAGTGAGTGTTGAAAAGATAGACCTGAAGGGATTATCACACAAAAAAAATGAAAGAAATGTTGAATGTTCCTTTGAGGTAAGATGCTAAGTTTTTTTCCCCTTTTCTCCTCTAAGGGATAGGAGGGAACATTTACCATGAATTGATACTTTTATTTATCTAAATAAAAAATAGGCCATTTTGCAAAACACTGCTAGTGCTGTGGGAATTAGAAAGCTGGGACTCGGCCTATGGGTGGGCCATCTCCAGGACTGGGCTTGTTGGGCTTCAGCCTAGGGGGCATCACTCCCTGACCTCAGTGGCCTCCATGAGGGGGAGGGGCCGGAGTTCTGGAACAGCCTGGAGTTAACAGTTCAGTTCTATCCCTGTCAGTCACGTGACTGAGGCCAATGCTGAACTTCTGTGCCCTAATACCTCCAGTCAGTAAAGGAGGAAGAGTTTGGGGGAGAATGAAATGAGACAGCCCCTTCAAAGCACTCAGCACAAGACCTGGATATAGTAAAAGCCTGCAAACAAAAGCTCTTCTTCTCTACCCACTAGATGACAAGAGCTTCTTGGTCTATATGGTGAATGCTTTCTACAAGGACATGCTCAGCTGCTGGTAGTTGCTTACCTAAGTTGGCTAACGTGGAGAATTGTGAAAATTGAGACATACTGTATATTATGATTAGAGACCCTCCAAGGCCGTGCTAGACACCTCTTATGTTTTGTTGACCCGAACTTAGTTTCTTGGTCCCACGTAGCTATTGAAGAGGCTGGGTAAATGAATTTGGGTGGCCATGTCCCTGAGGTTCTGTTACTTGCCCAGCATGTTGTGTGAGGTTCTCCTTTGACCATGTGCCCTGAATACTGATTGATAACGAAAATCTGCTTCCTGCATTATTGGAGAATGTTCTCAGGAATAAAAGCTCCTGTGTAGTATTTAGTATGTATACTATGTGCAGTTTACTAGTTTTTCAAAGAGTATAGCTGCCTGAAAATACTTTACTTTTTCCACTAAAAGGATAAAATTTCGTTTGTTTTGGGAGGTACTGCATTGTGAGAATCAGTTGTTAAGCTACCGATGTCTTTTCAAAATGTATGGAAAAGACGTTAGGTTTTGGAGATTGCTAAAGCTTACGACTAGCACCCAAACTCGGGAGCCAGTAAACCTTGGAATTCCAGCATCATTCAGGCCAGTAACATCAGGAGCCCAGCAAGTCCCCAGACCCTGGACACGCTGTCTCCGCCCTCCACTTGCTGCCTTTTGCTGTTTAGTGTTTCCTGAGGGGCTGTTGGCAATTATTATTTGCCTCCATAGGGCCTACTGAGCATAGGGTGGATCTGGGATTGTTGGCCCCACTCACAGGCCATCTGGTCATCTGGGCTTTGAGTTGCCCCTGTCTTCAGTCCTGTTACTTGTGGCAGGGAATTGGGCTTGTGCAGCGTGAGATGCAGAAATCCTATACAACACAACTGCCTGCTGCTACTCACTAAAGAAATGAACTTTGGCAGAATAGACACGAGGCCTCTCACGACCTCTCGGAGGAGGAGGGGATTATAAGCAGGAGAAGGAGGCAGTAGCAGACTGGTTTGGATGGGGACCCATGTCTGAGTCCTCTGAAAGCAAGCTGCACATCTCCACAAGGAGCCTGGAGCCACTGGCCTTCAGGCCAGTCACAGCTCTGAGCTTGCTGCACTAGACTAGGAACTATTGCTTGGAGTTGACCCTGATGACTGTCACACAGGGTTAGATGGTTTTACCCCAATGGTCAAGCTGAAGTGTCTGAGAAGCTGACTTTTCCTCATGTGATAACTGGTAAAAGTATTCTTGTGTTTAGGAAAGTGAAAATCCTACCGGTAGTCCAACTAGCTATTCTTTTGAGGTGGGAACTTGTGCCCAAAGGAATTTACAGTCCAGAGTGCATTTGTTGGATGGTATTCAAGGTACAAAGGGAAGATATAATCAACATTTAAAAAAAATTAATCTTATTTACAAAACACACCATTAATTTGTGCAGCTTAAACTGCGTGCTTGTGTGCTGGTGAGTTGTCCTCTACTCTTAAATAAGCGACTGCTTGTAGGATACAGATACGTATTATTCACGTGTAAGAAAAGTGCAACCACCTTACGGTTCTGTTTCACTGCGGTCACTCTAGCTAGCTGTCGTCTGATCCTATATAGCTCTATAGAGAGGGAGAACTGGTGGGCTGCAGGGCGAGAAGACAACAACGTATCTTTAAACTTTTTCCCATTTTAATGACCCCCCCCCCCAAAAAAAATTAAGTCCCAATAGAGTTTTTTCTGTTTTACAAATCAAGTTGATTCTAAAATTTATATGGGAAGAACTGTAGAATACTCAAAATGATTTGGAAAAGAAAAAAGTTGGGAGACTCACAGTACCTTGTTTTAAGAGTTACTGTTACACCACAGGAATCCTGACACTGGCGTTGCTGCAAGGGTAGAGGCATTGATCAGAACAGAACAGAGTTCAGAATTAGCCTCAGATGGAAGTGGTCCATTGATTTTTGACAAAGATTCAAAGGCAGTTCAATGAAGAAAGGATTTTTTTCAACAAATGGTTCTGGAACAGATATTCCATACACAAAAAAATGAACCTTGCTCAAATCTCACCTCTTATACAGAAATTAACTTAAATTTTATTACAGACCTAAATGTAGAACCTAAAACTACAAAAATCTGAGAAAAAAGCATAGGAGAAAGCTTTGTGACTTAAATGAGGCAAAGGTTTTTTTGGATATAATGTCAAAAATATCCATAAAAGACAAAATAAATATATTAGACTTCATCAAAATTTAAAACTTGCTCTTCAAAAGGCACTGCTAAGAAAATGAAAAGACAAGGAAGGCACAGACTAGGAGAAAATAGTTGCAAATTACATATCTGATAAATAATTTGTATTCAAAATACGTAAAGAACTCTCAAGCTCAATAATAAAACAGTCCAATAAAACATGAGCCAAAGATTTGAACATACACTTCACCAAGGAAGATGTATGGATGGCAAAGAGCATACATGAGCAGATGTTCAGCATCATTAGTAGTTAGGAAAATACCAATTAAAACCACAGCAAGGTAGCCCGGGCAATGTGGCTCAGCAGTTGAATGATTGAGCGTGGACCCAGGAACCAAGAGATCATCGGTTTGATTTCCAATCAGGGCACTTGCCCTAGTTGTGGGCTGATTCCCAATAGGGGGCATGCAGGAAGCAGCTGATCAGTGATGTTTCTCTCTCATCGATGTTTCTATCTCTCTATCCCTCTCCTTTCTTCTCTCTCTAAAAATCAATAAAAAATATTTTAAAAAAAACAACGCAGCAAGATACTAGATGAGTATTAGAATGTCTAAAAGTAAAAAGACTGACCATACCAAGTGCTGGCAGGTTTGTGGAAGAACTGGCGGTCTACTACGCTGCAGATGGAAATGTAAAATGGTGTGAGTACTTTGGAAAATAATTTGGCAGTTTTTTAAAAAGTTAAACATATTCCTAAAATATGACCCATCAGTTCCATTCCTAAGTACCTATCCAAAGGAAATGAAAGCATATGTTCATACAGAGATTTGTATATGAATATTCATAGCAGCCTTAGTTATAACACCCCACATATCTCTCCACAAGAGAATGGATAAACAAACTATTATATCATATTCAGACAGTGGAGCACTACTCAAAAAGAGTAAACTCTTGATGCACTCAGCAATTGGTATGAAACTCAGTTATGCTGTGTGAAAGAAACCAGACCTCCCCCGCAACCAAAAAAAGAGTCCATTTACATAGCATTCTAGAAAATGCAAGCTACAGTGACAGAAAGCAGGTCACTGGCTTCCTAGGAAGGGGCAGTAGGAAACTTTTGGGGGCGAAGGATATGTACATTATATTGATTGGAGTGATGGTTTCATTATGGGTATATACATATGTCAAAGCATCAGATTGTGCCCTTTAAATATATGAAGTTCTGCTCTAGTCAGTTTGCTCATTGGTTAGAGCATCAGCCCGAGAACTGAAGGGTTTTGAGTTTGATTCCAGTCAAAGTCACGTACCTCATTTGCAGGCTCTATCCCAGCCCCTGTTGGGGCACGTGCAAGAGGCAACCAATCAATGTCTCTCTTTCACATCCATGTTTCTCTCTGTCTCTTCCCCTCCTGTCAACTCTTTCTGAAAAATCAATGGAAAAAATATCCTCAGGTGAGGATTAACAAAAATAAAATATGATTATTAAAAAATAAAATAAATAAGTGCAGTTCATTGTCAGTTATAAGTTAATAAAACTTAAAAAAATAGATGCCTAAGATTAAACCTTTTCTTTTGTCCACAGAACACTAATGAAGATTAAATAGTCCTTTACATAGGTTATCCTTTGTATATGGAAATAAATAGCTATTATACTGTGATCAGAACAATTAAAAAAAACCTTATTAAGAGTGTCTGCCATACCTCAATGAGATTCAACAGTCTGTTGCTAACAGTATAGAAAGACTCAATGAAATATTTTTTTCCTGAAAGCCTTCACTTATTCAGGGAGAAATCAATGATTCTCTGCCCCACCAATTTTCTCAGCCTTGTTTATCTCTAGTTTTGATTTTTATGTATCATTGTTTTCCAGGATACAAATTAAAGATTACTTTTTTATAGGAAGACATAATCCCGGATCAAGATGGTTTCAAGATACACAAATCTACTACAAACAGGAGTTTGAGTTTCCTCTTCTTTTCCATGTAGATGGATGGTTTTGTTTTTGCTGAAATTGTAATTGCTGGTTACGAGGAAACCAAGTCAGTATACAGGAAGCAAGTGAGAATAAAATTAGTATTTAACTTTGTACATGTGAAATGCCCAAATTTTACCAGCTTTTTCAAATTCATTTTGAGGAATTGGAATAACTAAAACTAAAAAAAGTTTTTTTAGTTATTACACATGAAGGAAAGGGAGGAAAAAACATCAAAAGACTACACAAACCCTTGAAACACCTATTAGATTGTAGAGCTTTTTTGACTTAAAAAGAACTATAGAGCCCTGGCCCGTGTGGCTCAGTTGGTTGGGTGTCATCCTGTGCACCAGGAGGTCGCCAGTTTGATTCTGGTCAAGGGCACATGCCCAGGATTCTGGTTCAATTCCCCAGAAGGGGGCATGCAGGAGGCAACAGATTGATGTTGCACCCTCACATAGATTGTTCTCTCTCTCCCTCTCCCTTCTTCTCTAAAATCAATACACTATTCTTTTTTAAAAAACTATAGAATACTTTGAATAAAAAGAAAACATTTTTATGCCATTCTTCCTTAAGAGCCTAGACATTATTTTATTGCTGTATCTTTTCTTTAAAATTTAATTATTTAAAAATAACCCAAGAATATTTTTTCCATTGATTTTTAGAGGGAGTGGAAGGGAGGAGGGAGAAACATCCATGTGAGAGAGACATATCGATTGGTTGCCTCCTGAACCCCAACTGGGGCCAGGGATCCAACCTGCAATAAGGAATCGAACCCACAACCCTCCGGTGTATGAGCCCATGCTCTAACCACTGAACACACCGGTCAGGGTGAAAATTAATTTGTCATCTCAAAACAGTCTTAACTGCTCTGAATATTTTATCACTGTTAGCAAAGGATGAATCTTGTCAACTATTTTTTTTTATTTAGTTTTTGTTTTCATCATATACTGGAGGCCCAGTGCATGAAAATTTGTGCACTGGCGGGGGGGGGGGGG
>NW_005356042.1:5416572-5419546 GCF_000412655.1 Myotis brandtii
GCTGCCCCCCCCATCCCCCTGCTGCTGCCACTGCCGGCCGCTGCGGTGGCTGGCCCTCGCTTCTTAGTGCTGCCCCTACCCCGCACCCACTGGTGGGTGGGGGACGATCTGGAGCCAGGCTGACTGGAGGAGGGGCTGTGGGAGGTTGAGGCACAGCAGGTCGCACCCCATCCAGCCTCTGCGAAGGCATGGCGCCAGTACTGGGCCTACCGCTGCCTCTGCGGCTGCCTCTGCGGAAGGGACAGCACTGGGACCCAGACCACATAGACCCCTCTCCCGCTGCCTCTGCGGAAGGGGCCCCGTCATTGGACCGGCCTGCGCTGCAGCCTCTCCCCCACCGCCTCTGCAAAAGGGGTGGTGGCGACGGCACCACCGCCTCCGTTCCTGCTCCCGCTGCAGTGGCGGTGCCTCTTCCGTGCTGCTGGCCCTCGGCCCTCACAGCCGCTGTGGCTTTGTCCAGATGGACATCCAGAAGACGTCTGGTCTAATTAGCATATTACCCTTTTATTAGTAAGATACTAGTACACATGCACATATATGTGCAGAGTTTAGAGTCCAGTAATCCCTCATACATTGCCAGGAGTTGCAGGGAACTGTTTCTTATGTCTCAGTGGTTGAATGGTAATTAGTGTGACTATGAAGGTTGTTGACTGGAGCCATATGGTAGGTAGTACTTTTCCATTCCTACATTGTGTTTTCCCTGGAGTTAAGTGTCTCTTTTTGCTTGTTATTTTGCTCAGGGACTTCACCCCTAAGGTTTTCCCTGGGTGTCTGAAATTCCCCTCGTTGAGAAGTGTCCAGTATCCCAGTTTCATCTTTGGAGCTGTGGTTATGCTCTGCCTGGACTCCAGGTCTTCGGCCCTGTACACAGCTCTCATCATAATCCCCCTTCATCATTACCTAGGGGCTCCTTCCTCCCCCCAGCTCTGGTCCCCTGCTCTTGGGTCTTAGGTCATCTTTTGTCTTAAGTTAGTATTCATTTAGTAGTTACTCTTCTTGCTTCTTAGAAAGGGTACTTGGGAGGTACAGTTTATGAGACTTTTCATGTCTCTTTGGAAGTGCCTCTGTCTGTTCACTCTGACATTGAGAATACCATTTTAAGTTGAATATTTTTCCTCAGGACTTTGAAAGCACTGCTTATTGACTATCTTGCGGTGTTGCTGTTGGGAATCAGGACTCTGTTTTGGTTCCTTGATCCTGCACGATGACCTGTTTTACAGTCTCCAGCAGTTTGCAGGGTTTTCTTAGTCCAAGTATTTGTACATTTCTCAGAGACTTGTTTGGGTGTAGGTCTGTGGTCATCATATACTGAGGTTAGTGTTCCCTTCAGTCTGAAAACATCCATCCATTTGGGGACCTGTTCTTGAATCATTCCTTTTGATTTCCTTTTGTTCCATTTTTCTCTGTGTTCTTGTTTGGAGTTACTGTTATCTGCATGTTGGGCCTCAAGACTGGTCCTTTGGTTCCAACCCCCTCTATTTTCTTTCCCATTTATTTATTTGTTTGTTTTACCTACTTTATGGAAGTTTATCTTATCTTCCATGTTTTCAATTGAATTTTTCACTTTTGCTATTCTATTTTTAATTTCAAAGAACACTTTTTCTGTGACTTTTTTTCATAGCATTTTGTCCTTGGCTATGCTTTCTCCTCTTAGTTCACTGAGAATATTAATGATAGGTTTAACTTTTTATAAGTTTTCTTCTCCATGCATGGTCTGTGCTTTCTCCAGGCTGCCTCTTTCCATGTGACTGCTTTGCTCATCTTTGTGGTTGCTTTGGGACTTCTCAGAGGGTTGGCAATAGGTGTGGTGGCACTGGGCCTCCCGCCTACCTTATGGATGTGACATGAGTAGTGGGCAGGGGCCTCTGGCTTGGTGAATTCCTGTGTAGGGCAAAGAAAATGTCACTCCACATGCTCCAGAGTGTGATGCCATGTGGAAAAACACTACTTTTGCAAACTGAGGTGAAAAGTGACTCACCATTAGACTCTTGAGTGTGAAGAAATCCTAAGTATGTATCTATTTTGTGCATATTTTGCTTTTTGTGTATGCTTAAGAAAAGATTTAAACTAGAAACAGGTTGTTATCATAAGAGTTATAAGGAAAAAATTTTCCACATCTTTTACTTTGAAAAAAAACAACATGTCAACAGTGCTTTGAGTTAAAACATCTAATGACTAGACAGTTTTCACCTTTAATCATAGATGTTACTTGTGTTTTATGTGGGTAGCAGCTTCCTCCAACACCACTACCAAATTTCATTTTAATGTTGTCATAAGATTTGTTTATTTATTTAAAAATATATATATATTTTTATTGATTTTAGAGGGAGAGGAAGGGAGAGAGAAATAGAAACATCGATGAGAGAGAGACATCGATTGGTTGCCTCCCACACACCCCTTACTGGGGATTGAGCCTGAAACCCAGGCATGTGCCCTGACAGGGAATTGAACCAGTGAACTCTTGGTTCATTGGTCGACACTCAACCATTGAGCAACACTGGCCAGGCATATTTGATTATTTTAGACACAAAGGATATTTTAATTTTAGTGTAGGCAAGTTTTAGATGGAAGGGCAGTTTTGTTCAAAGAATATAGTGCTCGCCTTGCTGGTGAATTTCTGTAGGTGTTGGGAATCTACACTAATAAAAGACAAAGATGCTAATTGACCATACCTTCGCTATGCCCAAGCCACGCCCACCAGCCAATCAGAGCGACTACATGCAAATTAACCCAACAAGATGGCTAACGGCAGCCACGGAGCTGGAGCAAGCAGGAGGCTTGGTTGCCCTGGTGATGGAGGAAGCCAAGCTCCCCGCCTGCCCTTGCCGGCTGTGGCCTCTGCAAAAGGCAACAAAGTTTCAATTATAGAAGCTAAATAAATCCCAGATACCTGCTTCCAGCCAGCCTCCACTGGGAGCTTGGGAGGCTGGCGGCTGTGGCCAGCCTGCAAACAGCCATCAGCCCCTCACCCAGG
>NW_005356042.1:5419753-5420666 GCF_000412655.1 Myotis brandtii
CGCCCAGCCTCAAACAGCCATCAGCCCCTCACCCAGGCTGGCCACACCCTCAAGGGGTGAGGGTCCCTGCCGGGGGGCTTGACCAGCCTGCAAACAGCCCTCAGCCCCTCACCCAGGCTGGCCAGGCACCCCATTGGGACTCCCCATACTGAAGGGGTTTTGGCCAGCCTGAACATGGCCCCCAGCCCATCACCCAGGCTGGCCAGGTACCCCAGCGGGGACCCCCTCCCTGAAGGGGTGCAGCCAACTTGAAAACAGCCCTCAGCCCCTCACCCAGGCTGGTCACGCCCCCCCAGCGGGGACCCTCACCCCATGGGGGCATGGCTGGCCTGAAAACCACCACAGGCCCCTCGCCCAGGCCGCCCCACACCCCAAGGGAACCCCCACCCTGATCCAGGACACCCTTCAGGGCAAACCAGCCGCCCCCATCTGTGCACCAGGCCTCTATCTATACTAATAAAAGGGTAATATGCTAATTAGACTGGGAGACCTTCCAGGAGACTTTCCGGACGTTCTTCTGGACAAAGCCATGGTGGTGGGGCCGAGGTAGAGGCGATTAGAGGCCAAGAGGGGAGGGCAGTTGTGGGTGATCAGGCTGGTGGGGGGGCGGGGCCATTGGGGGTAAGCAGACCAGCAGGGGGGCCAGTTGGGGGCAAGCAGGCCATCAGTGTGGGTCAGTTGGAGGTGATCAGGACAGCGGGGGGGGGGCAGTTTGGAGTGAGCAGGCCAGCAGGGGGGCAGTTGGGGGCGAGCAGGCCCAGTGGGGAGGGAAGGTGAGGGCGAGCAGGGTAGCAGAAGGGGCAGTTGGGGGTGATCAGGCTGGCAGGGGGGCGTTTGGGGGCAAGCAGGCTGGCAGCAGGGGCACTTGGGGGCGAGCAGGCTGGCAGGCAGAGTGGTTAGGGGCAATCAGGCA
>NW_005356042.1:5421088-5451391 GCF_000412655.1 Myotis brandtii
GGTGACCAGGTTGGCAGGAGGGGTAGTTAGGGGTGATCAGGCTGGCAGGGGGGCCAGTTAGGGGCAAGCAGGCAGGCAGGCAGGCAGGTGAGCAGTTAGGAGCCAGCGGTCCTGGATTGTGAGAGGGATGTCCCCTGAGGGGTCCCAGATTGGAGAGGGTGCAGGCTGGGCTGAGAGGACCCCCTCCCATGCATGAATTTCGTGTACCGGGCCTCTAGTTCAAAGATAAAGAAGATGGTCCTTTTCCTCAGTTAGCTTGTATTTAATGGGAACTTGATGAAACAGATGCACGCCTTGGTAATTTTTGTGTGGTGTGACACTGCTGAAATAAAAAGGGACTTATGTGAATTTCAGCAGGCAAGAAGGGAGATGACAGTCCTTCCAGGCCAAAGGAGCCCCTCAGCATACATGATGAGAGCTGGTGGGGGGAGCAGAAGGAATTTTTGATATTTCTGAGCTCTGTTTGCTCTAAATTAGTATAAATATAATACTTTATTTTGGGTAATAAAATACATTTGGGGCCCTGCCTGGTGTGGCTCAGTTGATTGGGTGTCATCCCGTGCACTGAAAGATAGCCAGTTCAATTCTCAGTCAGGCACATGACCAGGTTGTGGGCTTGATATTCCTGGCAGGGGGTGTGCAGGAGGCAACGCATTGATGTTTTGCTCTTCCATCAATGTGTCTCTCCCTCTCCCTTCCTCTCTCTCTAAAAATCAATAAAAATATTTTTTAAGTAATAAAAAATATATATTTGATTATTTTATTTCCTGACTTGAAATCCTCCAGCAGCTTCTGGATTTTAGGGAAAAGTTTCTATTTCATGGTTTAACCCTTCTTGTTCTGGCCCCTTCCTCCCTCTCATCTCATTCTGTCCCTTTGTCTGTCCCATTCCTTTAGCAGACTTCTTACTTTCCCATTCCAGTTCAGCTCATGCTTTTCTCATGCAGAAAAGCCCTCTCATGATATCTATAGGTGCCATTTCGCCTCCCCTCATGTTTACCTAGCGCTGTAGGTGGAAACATTGTGAGACATGCTGAGAGAAAACAAACAAACGAAAGAGACCCAGCCCTCTCCTCCAGGAGCTTACAGTCCATTTGGTGAGACTGACACTCATGAAGTAATGAAATAAAATTGCCCATTGTCATACCTGCAGGCAAGGAAAAACACACATATGTATAGTCAGGTCTTTGGCATACCAGGCATTGTAGAACTTTTTCCAGAAAGCCTTTCTGAGGTTTCCTCCCTAAATTCTTCCTACACTCCCCCACCATGGAAGATTTTTCTCTGCTGTTCAGTACTGATGCCCTGGCCTGCTGTCATGGATTTACTCCTCCGGGGCCCCCAGTTCTGTGAGATTCTTGAGGGCAGGGGTGCATACAAGCAGTTACTGTGTGGACGCATGGGTTGATTTCTGGTAACTTCTTTGACTTGCATCCAGAGTCATGTACACTGACCTGAGAAGAGGAGGTCCACTTGAAGCTGATGTTTACTGGCATCAAGTCGTAATTATCAGTGACTTCCTAGAACTTTAAGGAGCAAACCTTAGACTCCATGCTTGAGTAATTTGGTGATATTTGAGCAATTGCACAAAACACAAAGTTAATCTTTGGGCCTGGGTGAATGCTCTTTCTCCAACAAGTCAAGGGATGTGTAAATGCTCCAGTTCACAAGGTGCACAATACACTAGGGTCTGTTGTGTTCCCAGCACCTGCGCCAGCAAGGATGCCTGGACAAACCTGCTTTGAATTGCGTATGTGGTGTCTGTTTTTAAGGTTTGTTCGTTTGTTTGTTTTTAAGGTCTTGTGGTCTGACTCTTCAGTAACATCAGTAACCAAATCTTCCTCTGAAGTGACTGAATTTATTTCAAAGGTAAGGTGATTAAGGGCTCATCTAACAATGAGAAGGCTCCCGTTCCCCTGTGGTTGGTTGTACTGCAGAGTGATTTCAGTGGACGGCTTCCTTCAGCTAGCATAGTGAGTGCAGTGCCTGGAAGTCGTGCCTGTCCAGAGGCAGTCCAAGGGCTGTGTCTGACAGGGTGCACGGCAATAAACACATGGTCCTCGGTGCCACAATCTATACTCCTTCCAGTTGTTGAGAATGAGTTGAGGCAAACAATGCAACTATACAGATGACCAAGAGTGTTGGTTTGGTTGCTCTTCGTGGAGGCTGAGGGAGAGGCATGCACAGGTTGCTCAGTGGTCAGAGGCTTTGTCTAGTCCCACCTTTACCTGTTTTACACATTGGGTTTTCCTGTTTATTTTAAAATTGTTGCAACAAATATCACTTGAACAAAAGGTTCCACTACTAAATAAACACCTCTTTACATGTGTACATGCATACCTACCTACCTACATACCCTACTTGTATTTGAAGTGTCTCCAAAGTCTGATATTTTCATTATAAAATCAAGGATATAATCCTATAGGAGGAAATCCCGTTAGTGGATCCTACTTTAAAAGCTTGGACAGGAGGCTGTTTGATTCTTGCCTGTCCTTTTGGCCAATTAGGCACAGAGAAACACCACAGTGCCATGCTCTCTAGCATTACTGATTCTCCCTGGAGTTCACTTTCCCTCTATAACATTCAGAACACTGCATGGCCTCTCCTTTGTGCCTAGCTCTCATTTGTTTAAAAAAAAAAAAAAAGCAAAACAAAACAGTTTCTCTGGATTCCCCGATGCTGGTGGGAACTGTGACTGCTTGCATTGGTCTTTTGTCTGGGTGTTTACAGTGGCTCATATTCTTGGATATATGGTTTGCTGTCTTTCATTAATTTTGGAAAATTCTTGTCCATTATCTCTTCAGATATTTCTTCTGCCCGCTCACTTGCACTTCTCCTGGACTTCGTTACATGTACTTGGACCTTTGATGTTGCTCTTGTTTTTCTTAGTCTCTGCACTGTTTCAGTTTGGGTAATTTCTATTGCCCTCTGTCTTCCAGTTTATTGACGTTACTCCTCAGCTCTGCCCAGGCTGCTAACGAACCTGTTGAATCTTCATTTCTGATACCATAGTTTACTTGTTTTTGTTTTATTTATTTCTATTTTGTTTTTTGCTTTTTTCCCCCTAGCCTTTCCATTTGACATGTCTTTTAATCAACTTTCCATCTCTCTGCTGAAATTTCCCAGTTATTCATTTTTTTAAAAAAATATTTTTATTGATTTTGGAAAGGAAAGAGAGGGAGAGAGGCAGAAACATCAATGATGAGAGAGAACCATTGATTGGCTGCCTCCTGCATGCCCCACAGCGGGGATCGAGCCTGCAACCCGGTCATGTGCCCTTGATTGTGAATTGAACCGTGACCTCCTGATTCATAGGTCGACGCTCAACCACTGAGCCATGCTAGCTAGGCTTTGCATGCACTTTTTTTTTAAACTAAATGTTTTATTATGTTAATATAGTTATTTTAAAGTCCCTGTCTGATAGTTCCAGCATTTGAGTTGGTTTTGAGTCTGGTTCTGATAATTACCTTGATAAGTTTTTTATTCTTCCTTTCTGGGGGGGTATGCCTTACAGTTTTTGATTGAGTATTAGAAATCATGTTTAGAAAATCTAGAGACTGAGGGAAATAGTGTTATGCCTGGAAATGGGAGTGCTTGCTCTGTCAGGCCCTCAGTGGAGTCCTCGAGTTGATCCAGTCAGGTGTGGGTTTGAGTTTTGTTGTTACTATGATTATCTTCAGTGCACCACAAGCTTCAGGTTTCTCCAGTAAATGGCTGCTGGTAGGGAGCCCCAAGTGGGGCCTGGAGTGTGGAAGGTCCTTCTCTGTAGTCTTGCTTCATACTCAGCTTTCAGGAGTCTCATGTGGCTGTGGCACAGAGGGATCTCCCTACTCTGTTGACCCCTCACCCCCACCCTCCACGTCGTGAGACAGCTGTTACTTGTTGCCTGGTGATGGACTTGGGGGAGGTGGGAGAAGGGTTCTCCCTCCTCCTGGTCCAGTCTTAGGCCCAGGCACAAGGCCTTTGGCAGGGGCTTTCTCAGCATCCCTGCCCTTCATTCCCCAGCAACAGCTTGACTTCCACTTTGTGATGTTGCAGGACCCTTGACCCAGGTAGGCCCCTTCCTCCAGGCCAGCGGTGTTTTGCTTTTACCTTCCTCCAAGGCAGGGTATCTTTGCCAGTGGCCTGTGCCAGGAGGACTTCCTACCCTGCGCCCAGAGGCAAGAAAGTATTGCTTCTCATGAACCTTTTAAACTTGTTGAATTCTTCATCTCTTCATCATCATCCCCAGAAACTTGGGGTGTTTGCTTGGGCTCTGGGATCAGGAGCAGTCTTGTTCCTCCCCTAGCAGCTTAAGGGCTTTTGTCTTGGGTTGAAGGCTCCAGGGAAAGGCACAGGGTTTCCTCCCTGTTCTCCAGGGGAAGCCAACGCACATCTTCGTCACCTATGGAGGCTGCCTCCAGTCTCTGGCCTGTGGAAGAGAGCTTGGGAGTGAGGGCACACTCCCCTGTGTCTGGGCTCCTGGCTGATGGTTGTCACACTCAGCCTGTGGGAATGTGTCCATCTTGACCAATCTCTTCTACCTGCTTATATGCAGCCACCTCCTCCTTGTGCACTGCCACAGCTGACAGTTCACGTGTCCTCTCCCTCCTCGGAGGAATGGGTCCTCTTGAAAATCAGTTCAGGTAGTGACCTTGCAATTCAGCTCTCTGATGGGCTCAAGGGAAGGTATGATGTGTAGAAAACCAAGCTTTTTCTTGATGTTTGGTGGGAGTGTGATGTCCTTTTGTGGTTTTCTACATCCCAAGTAGCTAATAGAAGAGTACTTTGTATCATACCAGCAGATATCCCCATCTAATGCCTACCCAAGTTTTTTCTTATATGGAAGAATTCTGGTTTTAAAATGAATTTTGACATACTTCCTAAGCTTTTTTATTTCTTTCAGTTATCTCAGCTATACCCTGAAGAAAATTTGGAGAAATTCATTCCTTGCTTAGCTGGCCCAGATTCGTTTTATGTAGAGCGAAACCACATGGATCTGGAAGCGGACCTGAGGTAATGCTCTTTCCCCACCCCCGGGGCCATAGGGCACAGCCCTGCTGGTGGCACAGTGGTGACTGCTGACCCTCTGCAGTGTGGGCAGGCTGGGTGGTTCCAGACATGAGCTGCCTGTTCATCTGAAGAGCTCTTGAGGTTATACATTACTCTGGATGGTTTGAATCTCTACTTTGTTTCTAGGGATATTCATCAGTTATGGGCAGTTCGAAGACTCTTAATAACCTAGTTGTGATTTTGAGAATATGAGCAAAGGAATTTCAGGTATATGCTACTTGCCCTGGCTGGGTGGCTCAGTTGCCTAGAGCATTGTCTTGATATGTCAAGGTTGCAGGTTCGATCCCCCAGTCAGGGCACATACAAGAAGCAACCAATGAATGCATAAATAAGTGAAACAAATTGATGTTTCTCTCCCTCCCTCCTATCCTCTCCCTCTTTCCTCTCTCTCTCTCTAAAATCAACCAATCAATAAAAAATCAACGTATATGCTCCCATTTAATGTAATTTTGACAGTCTGATAAAATTATATCTGATTACTATTTCTGCTCTATAGTGGAAAGTTCAGACTATTCCAGGGGCTAACAAAAAGTCTCCTGGGCCAGATGTCTCTGGACCCTGGATCCTAACCTAGCATTCTGGTTTTGTAAATGTGCAGGGAGGGGCAGGCCTGCGGCCTGGTCTCCAGAATGGGACCTGACATCTTAGCGCCTGAGACCTAGTTGTAGCACAGTGGCTGCAAGTTCCCGGTGATTGTGATGGCACTGACTGCGGTCACGTGATAGCTCATTAGGCCCTGAAAGGCTTGATTCATACAGTGTAATAATGTACAAGTAAGAAAAGGGGAATGAGGAAACAGTATGAATCATAATAAGGATTAAATTGAATTATATCTGATGAATATAGATTAAGGCACTTCTTATTTTTTTCTCTAATATATATTATTTTCTCTAATATATATATTAATTGGGAATTGAAATTTCTCTCCCAGTCTGTGGTAATACCATTTTAATACTGATAAGCTCCTTGGTTTAATTTTTAGGTATTTGGCTTCATTACCTTCTCACGTACTGAAAAATGACCATGTTAAGAAATTTTTCAGCACTTCATCTCCCACCCAGCAGCTTCAAAGTCCAAGTGAGTTTGTAAAATGTGATTAAATAAAAATAAGAATATTTTTATTGTCTGTAAATTTTATGATATTTATTTTAACTCACAGGTCCTGGCAACCTTTCCCTTTCTAAAGTTGGTACCATGATGGGCGTGTCTGGAAGGTGAGACTTCTACCATGTAACCAACACTTTTTTTTTTTTTTTTTTTTAGAGAGAGGGAAGGGAAAGGGATAGAGATAGAAGCATCGATGAGAGAGAAACATCATTGATCGGCTGCCTCCTGCATGCCCCCTGCTGGGGATCAAGCCCAGAACCTGGTCATGTTCCCTGACTGAGAATCAAACAGGTGACCTCTTGGTTCCTGGGTCAACGCTCAAATGCTGAGCCACACTGGGTGGGCTAACCAACACCTTCTAAATCAGCATTGTTACTTTTGGTTGTGTGTAAATAATTATTTCTAGAATAAGTCATTCTCAATCTTAGTTTTAAATAATGTTGAGAAAAGAATTGTATAGAGATAATCCAATTTAAGATTTCTAAAAATAAAAAAAGAAGAAGTGTTCTCTAAGCAACTGGAATTGGAATTCCCAAGGAATCCTACTACAAGTGCCAGTTTCTAGGCCCTGTTCATTCTAGGAAGCCAGAATTTCTGAGAATCTTCATTTATACAAGCTCCCAGGAGGTGAGTAGGCCTGATGCCAGAGTGCTGCTGTAGGGGTCCTCTGTTCTCGGTCAGCAATGGTAGGAGTGCTCAGGTGACAGAAAGGCCATCTGCCTGTCTGACAGCTGACATTTTTAATAGGCTGACCTCACAGAGCATGTGTGCACACACACAGTTGTGTGAAGAACTAGGCAGTTCATGAGGTTTTGGAAAGCGCTGACTTTCTTCTTTACTGCATAGCACTCAGCCTGGTATGTAGTGAGCACATAGTTAATCCATGTGGGTTTACAGTTGAGGGTGGAAGGGGCAAGGACAGAAAGTAGAATGCTTTTTGTTCCTTCCAGCTTCTAGGATTTGTGGGAGTTTTTTTAAGGTTAATTTGAGTATTCAAGATTTAGGAGTCAGTTTTAATTTATGATTGTCAGTATTATCCTGTGATAAAAGTAACAGAAAGAAACTAGTCAAGTTGTGACATACACATATATGTACACACATAGATACATACTCTTAAACGTGCATACAAACGCATATGTACACATGTTCTTAAACATCATACAAATCGATGCATATACATGCATGTACACATACAGACTTCAGACTTCAGTGGGGTGGAGTGATGGGGTGGAGAAGTGGCAGAAAGGGCTCTGAGGTGAGCAGTGGATGGGACTGCAGATGCATCCAGGATGGAGAAGCTGGCTTGTGCATGCCTCTAACAGGGAGGCTGTGGTCTTCTGAAACCACATGTCCTCTGTCCCCACAGGCCTGTGTGTGGAGTAGCCGGCATCCCATCCTCTCAGAGTGGCGCCCAGCACCACATGCAGCACTCAGCTGGCGCGTCCGCCTTGCCCCACTGCTCCCACACAGGGGGTGGGGGCTCGGCGCTGGCCTACCGGACCCAGATGGACACCTCGCCTGCCATCTTAATGCCTTCCAGTCTGCAGACCCCTCAGACCCAGGAGCAAAATGGGATTTTAGATTGGCTGAGGAAACTGCGTTTGCACAAATACTATCCCGTCTTTAAACAACTTACAATGGAGAAGGTATGTTGGCTACTAAGCAGGCAATGTAGAATTTGCTTGTTTTCTCAGGTAATCTTTCTTCTGACCTCATTCCTAGAGGAAGTCAGTTGGGTTTCTAAACTGTATGTGTTGTGGAAATCACAGTGCCTGGAATTTAACACCTACAGATGCATGCCCTAAGTCCTGCATGCTCCCAGGAGGGTGGCAGTGGATTAGAACTTGAAGGTTGCCTGCCGCTGAAGCAAAAGCTGGAACAGGATTGGTTGCAAACAAACAGCTTTTTAAGATAGTTTGGGGTCTTTACAAATTTGGTACTCTGTGATGAGAAGGACATTGTGTCTCCATCAATCCTGCAATTGGTAGAAATGGTGAATTTTGGTGCCCACATCCCCCAACCGCCGTCTTGGATGTCCTTCCAAGGCCTGTGCATGTGCTGATGCTCAGCTCAGGGAGGCCAGTTTTACAAGAGACCCAAACACTGGTCCCAGTAAGTGGCTCTCTGATGATCTGGCTTGATTTAGGGTCAAATAGCTAAAGGAATAGATGTATTTTAGGGCTTTCAAGCAGTGCTACATAGAAATTATTTTTTACAATAGAAAGTTCAGATGAGGAGCATTATTTCACTCTTAAATTCTGAAATTTCTTAAGTCTTGGATCAATGATAAAACTAAATTAGTCCTGTACATGGCATCTGAACTCTGAGCTCCCCCTGTTGGATAAAATGACTTGGTGGCTTTTATCTAGGTAAAATTTCATTTGTCCAAAAACCTGCAATTGAACTTAGAAATTCAGCTTTTACTGCATAATAAAAAACAAATTTTAAGTATATTTGTAATAGTTTCAGTTTAGGATTCATAGATCTTAGAAACAACAGATTTTACTGACACGGTCATGATCAGCTTTAGAAGTTGTAATGTATCAGTTAAAATGGCTACACTCACAAACCATGCATGGACTGTCTTGAGAACCAGAACGTCATTTGTCTGCTTGGTGTAAGGCGGGGTTAGTTCTGATGGCCTCTGCTCTTCTGGATCACTTGCTGCCCAACAAAGTTGCTGTTGTCCCAGATATCAAGAAAAAAGAGCTGTTTTTCTGCAGGAGGGTAATGCTTGCATTTGAGGGGGGTGTCCCAGAGAGGAAGGGGCTACTTGCACAGATTGCATCTCTGTCATCACCTTTCTGCACAGCATGGGTCTTCACCAAGCCATTGTGAGGTGCCTTGTGCCCTTATAGACACAAAATGAGTGTCTTGTATTTTGAACTATGGATACCAAACATTTAGCAAGTAAATGTTTTCGTTTTCCCAAGTCTTTTATTATCTACTTTTTGGTCTGTTTGCATGTCCTAGAAATGGAATCAAAGTTCTTTGTTTTCAGAATCCTAATTCTCCATAATTTTGTAATTTATTTCTTCTATGGAAGTTTCTGAGCCTTACCGAAGAAGATCTAAATAAATTTGAATCCCTTACCATGGGAGCAAAGAAAAAACTCAAGACTCAACTGGAGCTGGAGAAGTAAGTGTGAAGTTGTGAAATGTCTGTTATTTTAGCTTCTGACCTGCTGAACAGGTGCTAGGACTTAGAGTTTTGTTACATATTAGTGATTGGGTCACTTTTGATTGCTTATCACATCTTAATGCTTTTAAAATTCTATGAATGTGGCCCTAGGAAAGGTTTGCTAGGAAAGGTCCTTCTAGTGAATCTGACTAGTTAGAATGGGATATTTTCCACCCGGGAGATTATTTTAATGAAAGTCACCTTTGTGTAGGATATATGCACTTATGCAGAGTTTGTGAAACATGAGAGGGTTTTTCAGCAGAATTTAAAATGTGCTTGTTTGCATGCTTTCTTATAACAGGGAGAAGTCAGAGAAACGGTGCCTGAACCCCTCAGCCCCACCCCCGGTCACCAGCAGTGGAGTGGCCCGTGTGCCCCCCACAAGCCACGTGGGGCCTGTGCAGAATGTCCGCAGCCCCCACGCTGCAGGTGGGTGAGAGCCGGGTCAGCCTGGACACGTGGAGTGTAGTCTGTTCCTTTTGATAATCATTAGACCTCATAATATGCCCTTCTGCCATATGTATTTTTTAGTATTTACAATTACTATTCATTATTTTAGCTTTTGTAGTCTCTGCCATAGGAAATTAGAAGGGTCATTTTGCTTAGAAGCCGGATACTGGTGAATTGCCTAAAGTTGTTTGGGCTAAAGAATTAGATCCAGAAACTACTATGGTGAGAAGGAAAAAGTAGGATTATACAAAATAAATAAAAGCCTCTCTCTTCCCCTAGGCGGAGCACAGAGGTCGTGTTTAAGTCATTGCCTAATAGGTTTCCTTTGGAATTCTCCATGCTTAACCACCTCCTTTCTGCTCTGGGGACTTGAAGCTTCAGTGATCTGATTTTTCAGCCACTATTCCCCTCCTCCTCCTGCCTCTCCCTCTCCTCAGAGAAAGGTTGAGGACCCCTGTATAAGTTGCTCTGTTGTTTTCTTTCTTTTAATCCTCACCCGAGGACATGCTTTCATCAATTTTCAGAGAGGGAGAGGGAGAGAGAGAAATATCAATTGGTTGTGGTATTTATCCCACACGTGCCTCGACTGGGAATTAAACCCAAAACCTGGGAATGTGCCCTGACTAGGAATCGAACCCGCAACCTTTCAGTGTATGGAACAACGCTCCAACCAGCCAACCAAGCCATACCAGCAGAAATATCAAGAGTAATAGTAAATGAGGAAGGAAAAAATGCAGTGTATCTTCTAAGTGGTTATTTAACTAAAAAGGTCTATGTCCCTCAACCTCATGAAACGGGGTGTTGGTGGATGACTCCTTTTGCAGCACCGTGCTGGTTTGGGAACCCTTTTTTCTCATTCTCTAGTGTGAGTAGAGGGAGGCATTAGAGCATCTGGCTGAGAGCATCGCTGTGTTTGCATCTGCCACATAACTCGCCGTGACCTTGGGCAATTTGTTCTCTAAGAATGTCAGAGCCCTGTTGAATATGGAAATATTCGTACCTACCTTCTTGGGATTGATGTAAAGAAATCAGTGTGTGATAGATTTGCACGGAGGTGGGCGAGGGCGGGCCCCTGTTGGAGTTCTGTAACGCATGGATTTGGGTGCCACCTTTGGACTATCACCTGTCCCTTCTCCACAGCGCTGCGGGTGGAAGTGGAGCAGCCCCCTCACCAGACGGCCCGGGAAGGCAGCTCCTCAGAGTGCTCCAGCTCTTCCCCCAGCCCGATGGGGGTGCAGGCCCGGGAAGAGAGCTCAGACAGCGCTGAGGAGAATGACAGGCGTAAGGATGCCCAGCATGGCTGGCGCGGTGCTGCCTCTGCCCTAGGCTGTGGGGCTGTGCTGACCTCTCTGTTTCCATCTAGGTGTGGAGATGCACATGGAGGGTTCTGATAAGGAGAAGCCTGTCATGCTACTGAATCATTTCACTTCAAGTTCTGCCAGACCCACGGCCCAGGTTCTCCCTGTGCAGAATGAGGCAGGCTCCAACCCTTCAGGCCACCACCCCCTGCCTCCACAGATGATGACTGCAGCCTCGCACATTGCACCCATCCGAATGCTGAATTCTGTGCACAAATCAGAAAGGGGAGGCACGGACATGAAGCTCCTCTCGTCTTCTATGCACTCACTGCTGTCTCTAGAAGAAAGGAATAAAGTCTCTGGACCAAGAAGTGGAATCAAAGTGGACAAGAGTTTTGGCAATGCCATGATGGATGTGTTGCCCACGTCTGCCCCCCATCAGCCCATGCAGGTCCTCTCTGGACTTGCCGAGAGCAGCTCTGTGTCACCCACTATCTCCTTTGGTCCCCGCACCAAAGTTGTCCATGCGTCTGCACTGGACAGGGTGATGAAGCCGGCCCAGCAGCCGGCCCTGGTGGTGGAGACTAGCACTGCTGCTGTGGGAACATCCAGCACAGTCTTCCACGTGGCTCGGCCACCAATCAAACTTCTGGTGTCTTCATCTGTCCCTGCGGATTCTGTCATTTCTGGACAAACTTCCTGTTCTAATAACGTGCAGATCAGTGTGCCCCCTGCAATAATAAACCCCCGGACTGCGCTGTACACAGCCAACACCAAAGCTGCCTTCTCTGCAATGAGCAGTGTGCCTGTGGGCCCCCTGCAGGGCAGCTTCTGTGCGAACAGCAACACTGCCTCCTCCAGTAGCCACCCTTCCCCATCCTTCCCAAACATGGCCACTGTGCCCAGCTGCCCGGCCCCCAGCTCCAGCCCTGCGCTCTCCTCAGTCCCTGAAAGCAGTTTCTACAGCAGCAGCAGCAGCAGCAGTGGCAGCGGCTCCCCTGGGAACATTCCTGCCTCTGCTCAGAACCACCACCACCACCACCACCATCAGCAGCCTTCGGCGCCCCCGCAACCCTCACCTGGCCCGCCACCGGGCTGCGTCGTGTGCACGTCCTGTGGATGCAGCGGGAGCTGCGGCTCTGGTGGCCTGACCGTTAGCTATGCCAACTATTTCCAGCACCCGTTCTCGGGGCCATCTGTCTTCCCCTTCCCCTTCCTGCCCTTCAGCCCTGTGTGTGGCAGCGGCTATGTGGGCACCCAGCAGTACGGCAACAGCGCCTTCCCGGTTGTGCACTCACCATATGGCAGCAGTGTGCCTGCCGAGCCCGTGCTGGGCGGCCAGTCCACATTCACCGTCCCTCCCATGCAGAGCTTCATGGCAGGGGCAGCTGGTGTGTACCAGGCCCAGGGCTTGGTGGGCAGTAGCAATGGTTCCAGTCACAAAAAGAGCGGCAATCTCTCATGTTACAACTGTGGGGCCACCGGTCACCGCGCTCAGGACTGCAAGCAGCCGTCCATGGACTTCAATCGGCAAGGTAAAGGCGGGCCACGGCCGGTGAAGCTCCGGAGGCAGACCGGCTACACTGGCTAGCAGTGCAGCGCTGCCCAGAGAGGTGCAGGCGAAGGTTTACTGTTTATGAAAATAATAGTAAACTTGCTTCTTAAAGCAAAAAGTAATTTTTTAAATGCTCTTTGCAAAAGCATGAAATTCTTGGTGGGTTCTAAAGCCCCCAAAAGGTGGGTTGTTTTGGTTCTAAGACTGTCCTCATGATTTCATCATACTTCTTACACTAGAGCATGTTAAGCTGGCAGTGGAGAGGGTCTGGCCCGATGGCGCCTTGGTTTCTTATTTCTTGCCATGTGACTGGGAAGCAGGTTTGGGTGATTTAATGCCACCCCTAACCTTTAGCTGAAAGCCTAGGGCATACAACACGAGTTCAAATGCTGTGGGTGGAAGTCAGTATCCCCACTTCTGCTCTCCCCTCCAGGGTGCCATGGCTGTTGGTGTGTGTACGTGAGTGTGTGATATCATCCTCACTGCTCTACCATCTTCTGCCTTCCCCCCTTTCTCCCACTCACTCTCTTTTGTCTCCTTTAGTCAAATTCAAATGTATGATTGATGTATTACAATGGATTTGTTCTTGCTGTTGGTTTTGGAAAGATGCTTAAACCGGGCATTGGGAAAATTGGTCTCAGCTCTGTGACTATTCACTGTGCAGTCTTAAAAAGTCACTTGATCTCTGTAGGTGTGAGGGTTGCTCTAAACCTGTGCTTTTCAGACCTGCCTGTGTATCTTAGTCATCTAGAGTAGCAGTCGCCAACCTTTCGGACCTCACGGACCCTCAGTGGTCCGCGGACCACCGGTTGGCGACCGCTGCTCCAAAGGTTTCCTTAAACCAGCGGTCACCAACCTTTTGGACCGGTGGGTGAGTGCTGACCTAGAGAACTATAAGACAAACAGCTCAGACTCAGTAGGTCTGGTGGCAGATGGGGCAACTGGGCTATGGCAGCCCTTGTTGATAGAGATTGTGCTGCATGTCCTGATGCAGCTAGCCCAGAGCACGGAGCCCTGTCCCCATAGGACGCATGTCCCGAGTGGATGCATGCTGGATGGCCAACCAGCTAGGTGCTGTTGGAGTCCCAGAAAAAGCACTCCTAAAAAGAATAAAGGAATGGATTGGTAACTCTTCAGTCATTTCACCCCTTGTCTGATTTTTAGAAAACTAGTAAATTTGCATCAATTGTGGGGTGGGAGAGGGGGGTTGGCAGTGGTTAGAACAGTTGGTCTAGATTTCCAGCACCTGAATTTTGACCAGTGACTCTGGAAATAACTTTGGACAGATCAGCTGTTTGTAGTAATTCTACAGTGATTCAAATTTGATCTTTTTTTTTCCCTCTCTCTAGGTACTTTTAGGTTGAAATATGCCCCTCCAGCAGAAAGTCTGGACTCCACAGATTGATATTTTTCTCTGGCAACAGAACACTATTAAGCCATGGAGACATAAGGAAAATTAAATACAAAACTGAGAAGTCTAGTTGCTGTTGAGCTTAATATTTTTAATCCAAAGGTGCTTTACTTTATTAGACTGGATAGAAAACCTAGCATAGGAGTGCATCAAACTCAGTTTTATTGCCAAAATTCTAGATTGGAGCTTGATGTCAGGACTTGCCTAGTGGGTATCTCCACAGCAGGTGAAATTGGCCACCTCCACCCCTGATGGCAATGCAGAGACCTCCCGTCTCTGGAAGAGCATTGCCATAATTGGTCCTTCTAGGCTCACACGTAATTCCAGGGCAGCTACGCGAGATCGGAATCGAGAACTGAAGGTTGGAGTTCTCCAAGTGGAGTTCCACCAGTCGGACTCTTGACACCCCTGGGTGAGGGAAAATGTCACCTTTGTTTTGCTTTGTTTTGTTCCTAAAGTGGTTAGGCACTAATTTCTGGGCTTTTTAGGGATTGCACTACAGAAGAATGTAAACTGATGTCAATCTCTGCAGTTCTGGAGACAAACTCCCTGAGAGCAGTCAGTGCAAGATATTCAGAGAATCTGTCTTTAAAGAGTTGGCACCAGCAGGCTAGTCACTTTGTACACAACAGAGATCTTAGTATTTACTTCCCTCCTTAAAACACTTTGTAGCAGTTTCAGGTTTTTAATTTTTTCTGCAAATAAATTTAAACTACATTATTAAGTAGAAATAGTTACTTGCAACAACTTAATTTCTAAGGGTCCAAGTCCCAGAAAATCCCTAGTTGTCAAAGCTTTGAGAATATCTTCTTTATCACTCCTTCCATATCTTTGAGGCCTGTCATCTTCCACCACAAAGGAACTCTTGCAGACACACGGTAACAGCACGGCCTTTGTGAGCTGGCTCTAACAGACACCATCTATCCTTAGCAAAGTTTTCAAGTTTTTTAAAATCTCACATAGCCTTCCCAAGGACCCCCAAGACTTACTGTTAAGATTCACACTTGAGACACACATTTCAACAATAATACAGTCCTGTAATTTATGAGCAAAAGATTTGAAATTTTCTCCTGTTGACTTACTTTGTATTAGTTCTGTTGAAAACCTGGAAGGCTACAATAAAAAATAAGACTCTAAAAGAGACCACACCAACAGGACAGAGCTACAGGATCTGCAGAAGTCTAGTTTTATTGAGGTGGGAAATAAAGTCCTCACCACACAGTTCTCAATTTCACCCCATTGCAATGAGAGCTTTCTGATCTGAAATTTAGGAACTTAAATCTTCAAGTCTAAAGGGAATTTTCTGCTCAAATAATGTTATTTTAAATGCTATCGCCTTCAGTATTAAAATATTAATCGGGAAGGCCTTACCCAGGGATTTTTGCAGTTGAATATTTATTTAAAAAGAGAAAACATAATATTCAGAACATTCTTAAAATGGGACAATCAGCCTCAAAGTTGATGTAAATAAAAAGAATACCCTAGAATTTGAGGCATTGTGATGTGAGGTTTCAAATTTTGAGATCAGTTTCCTGGCTTTCTGGAAACTAAAGCAGAAAGTTGTTACATTTTTTTTATGGAAGGCTTTTAGTAGAGTTTTTTAGAGTTTTATTTTAGTAGAGTTTTATAAAGCAGCAATGCAGAATTGACCTCTGTATTCTTATATCTCTTCCTGGTACACAGTATTATTACAGTTTTTAAGCAAAGCTGATGCTTACAACAGTTTTTTGGGGGAATGTTACATTGATCTCTTAAATTATAAACACTACAAAAATGTCAAAATAATGAGAACTGACACAACTTTGCCTTAAAGAATATTAGACTGGAACTTGTCATGTTATGTTAAAGGAAGACTTAGAGTGTTCATTGATGTTTACGATTTTAATATTTATGAAGGCCGTTACAGTGGCCTGGATATGTGCTGAAAGCCAAACTTTTAAATTTTTTGGTTTTTTAAACAAAGAAATATTTTAAATAAATCCTATTTCAACACAGTGAAATTGTGGAAAACTGTCTCATAACAAAAGAAAAAAGTCATATTTAGGTTTTTTTGTTTTAATGGTCAGTATTGGAAATGAAAGTGTCTTTTGTCACCCTTATAACTATTTTGATAAATATTAGAGATTAGCATTAAATACAACAAAAAATTAAAACAAACTTTGAAGTATGACCTTCAAATTGAGGTAAATAAGTTCAGACATTGTGTGGCTGTGTTCCAGTCATCAAAGGTCTTAGAAAAATTCCCAGTTTCTTTGAAAGTATGTGTGTGGTGTGACATTTCCAATGAGGTCATTCCAAGTTGAGAATTGTAAAATGTAAATATGAGATACACAGGACACAAAGCTGCTGATCCATCAGATCTCTTCCCAAGTGAATCGCATACTTGGACTTGGGAATATTTGCTAGCAGCATTATGAATTTCTCTCCGAAAGCAACCAAAGTCAGTAGGCCTAAAAGAGCATTTTGCATTTCCTCAGAAGATGTCCTCACGTTAGAAACACAGATCAGACTGATCCTTTCAACTACTTAGTCGTTTTCCTGAAATCGTGGCTGTTTCCAAGTGCTGTGGCAACCAGGTAGGTGTGGCACCAGCCACTTTGCTTTATGTAGTCTGTCATATATTAAAGTTTCTAACCCCATTTTTATCTTCAAGAATGGGGAAAGTAGAATGTACAGATCAAAGTAGAATACAATGTTGGGATGAAACAACTATTTCATCTTTTTTTTTTTTAAAGCAAAACTGTCAATTTTCTACCTTATTTTCTAATTTTTATTTCATGGTCATACTGAAAATAGGAAAATGTTTAAACATTAAAACTCCTAATTGTTAAAGAGCACTGAGGAAATGGGAGCTAGCACTTCTAATAAAACATTTATTTTTGAAAGCCGATATGTGATTGGGTATTTAAAAAAACCAGCATCATCTATATAATCTCCAAAAGATTACAGGAGTCAGGCTTGTTAATATAGTAGTTCGTAGGTTGAGTATTTTAATTCACTATATTTAGAATTCTATAAGTCCTTTATCACAAGAAGTCAACGTAGTTAGTTTACACTACACATCATGTATGGAGGCGCAGTAGCAGTGGCAGTAACTTTGCCTGACGTCACACAGCTGTAATGTGTTCCCTGTTTGAGCACAGGCTGAGCCTCGCACTCATTCACTCACTCCAGTGTCTCTAGTGAGCACTTGCCAAGCGGGAATTGGGTTGCACCCTCCCCTCTTCACTCCCTGTCATTTTGTCACTCTTCCTGCTTTCATGGTGGTTTCTTTGATGCCTTGCTAGTTTTACTGATGGCGTTACCTGTTGAAGAGTCTTAAAGGTTATAAGGGAAACCATGTCCCTGCTCAGCTTGACCACCCATCTCAGAGGATAGCGCCTGTGGAACCCGATCCCATTGGCCATCCTTTCCAAAGGACAGATGACTCCCAAAGAATGAGTCAGGTGACATTTAAAGCCATGGGTTTTGAAGAGGCTCAATTATTGACAAGTCCCAAGGTTATGAAAGAAAGTATCTTTAATCAACATTCACAAAATGAAATACTGTGCTGGTTGAGGCCAAAGGTCAATGTTACTACACTGTTAATGGAGGGAGGGGAGTACCAGTCGGGTATTGTAACAAGCCCCTCACATGGGTAAGTTTTTACATGCACAAGGACAAAGGCTTTGGTACTGAAACTGAAGACCTCGTATACTTAATCTTCACAGCTTCTATTGAACATAATTTTCTTTTTAGGAATGAAGGAAAAGTCTCCCATTTTTGAGCCATTCTTTTATGTCAGTTCTACAAAATTGCATGTAACTTTATAAATATTTTTTAAAAATATAGTTTTGTAAATATTTAATATTCTGCTAATTTGATTTTGAATTGTAAATGTCAAGTATTGTTTTTGGGGTTTTTATGTTTTATTATACTTTGTTAAAAAGGAAAAATTGTACATTTTTAGAATGTTTTTATGAGTAAATTTAATGTACTGAAAATAAAAAAATGAAAATAAAAACTTTCATTTTATTAGGTCTTTGCCTCAAATATGAAGCACACATCTTTTCAAATAATTCACAATTCTTGATCTCCAAACTAGGGAGACAATCCTGCCTCCCCAGCTTTACAAAAGAAATACTTAGTCTTAAATGTGTTTTCTGTCAAGGTTCCCAGGTTTTTAACAAATACTCTTGGTATGGACAGAAATGTGAATTCTTGATTGGGGTATAAAGATGGTTTCATAACTATCAAAGTAGGTGTTAATAGATCTAAGCTTCTGTAAACATTCGCAAATGCATGGCGAATGTGCCCTACCATCTTAAGCTCTGTCCCTTGGATTTGGGAGGTTGGCAGTGGGAGTATGCCTAGAACTACATTTTTGTCATGAGCAGTGCCAAGCACTAGAGGGAGCTTTTTCCCTCTTTTTCATAAAGGTCCATAAGGCCTCTTGGTTTTTTTTCAGGCTACTGTTAGGTAAGTAACATGAGACACAGCTGGCAGCCCAATATGGAGCACTTGCTCTTCTTCTGGAGATGTGGGACATGTACACATCTGCTGAACAAGAAACTCGGGGAAGCAGAGTATTTCCTCAGCCCACTCCCTGTACTCTTTCTTCTACAAACATTGCAGTGCCTACTTGAATGTGAGCTGGGTCCAGGTCCAGAGTTTTCCAAATTAGTAACACTGGCCACTACTTGCCTGGTTGTTTGCATTATATCTTTACCTGATGCGGCTCCCCAGTAAACTAAGGTACCATGAGTCATGCCTTCCTGACTGCATATACTAGTACACACTCTATACCTTTGTGTTTATTTTACTTTGTTCATTCAGAGCAATATGTTTTCAAGTGTGTATTCCCACAAAACACCTACGTCCCACATCCATCCTCCTCCTCTGTGGCATAGAGGTTCTCAGGACAGTTTTGTAAGGACAAGACCAGGTGGCAGAGCCTTGACCACAGTGAAGAAGATGCCCCTGACAGGAGGCCTTCAGAGGTGTCACTCCCCCCACCTGCTCCCCCAGCACAGCAAAACCAGCCTGGATGCTGCTTGTTAGGAAGGGTATTGTTTGGCTTTGGCTAGTACAGACAGTATGCAGGACTGCAGGTCTCAAACACTGATCCATTAAATTGAGCTTTAATGACAGTTTTTAGTTGTGCCTTTATTCACCTTAGTTCATTTAAAAATGTACTTGTTTTAAAGATCCTATAAATATAGAGTGACTACCCACTAACGTGGGATATGTCACCCCTCTCAGCATGGTATTGTTTTTTAAAAAGCAGAATTTCTTATAGGAATCTTATCGATCACACAGTAGTTACAAGAATGTCAGATATAGTGACATACAATCTAAACAAGACAGGCCGATTAAGAATGTACATAATGTAAAAATATACATATTAAAAGTTAGCCATGTAGACAGACGCATGCAGCAGTAGGGGTAGGTGATAGGAGGTTGGGGGGTGGGAGCCCATATGCAGTAATATTGCCTAATCCCAACATTATAGTAAATAATTTCCACTAACTGATACAAGTATTCCATACACATCTAAATACACAAAGGCAAATCATGACCTGCTACATATAGTCTAAAGTGGTCTGTGATCTTTTTGTGATATTTCCATGAAAATAGTTAATAGTCATGCAGGTAGTAGGAAGTATTGGTTATTCTGGTTGGACTTGGGAAATGTTTAACTTTTTGACATTAATATCTGTGAAGAGAATATATCTCCTTTTACTGCTTTCTTCACAATTGACATGCGCTTAGAGTGGGGGAATTTCAATGGTGGTTTGACCTAACAGTGATGACTGAAATACTCTTTAAAAAATGTGGTAACTTTTTAACAACATATTTTAGTCACACACTTAACATGAAACATGGATCATCTGCAGGATTCTGTAGTTTCTACCACTGTCCTAAAGAATGAAACTGATACAAGTGCTTGTTTCTTTACCAAAGCAGGCACTATTTTGAGCTCTGTGATCAGAGCATATCCAAAACAGAAGAAATGTCACTTTTTTCCTCTGGGCCTTTTGAGAAACTTGACCAAAATAAATTATTCAAGGTTCCCCCTGAGCAGTGGTGTCATCATGTATGTTACTGTCTGGAGAACAAATAAGAACTTCCTAACAGTGCAAGAGCGTTGCCTTGGGTACACTTGATAGGAATCAGGAACCTTTAACAGCAGTTCACCGTTTTCTTATTTAGCCTGTATTATGGCAAATGTGTTTGGGGGGCTATGCTTGAGATTTCTCTAGTTGGATAGAAACCCTTCAATAAGAAGTTGGCAGGTTCTGACTTACTGTCTCTGAATGCTCAAAATGCAAGTTCCTATTGGGGAAAGAACATTAAAATAACTTGAAGATCTATCTTATTGGTAAGTTAGAATGCAAAGTATTTTATTTTTAAACTTTGAAACAAGACAGCCTAGGTTAAATAATATAGTTTTCCAAAGCTGAATGTGCCTGCTTGGAGCTCAGTTTTTCTGCTTAAAGTACAAAAACAACTTTCTAAAACTCCTAGGCCAGACACTACTCTTTTGATGATCTGTGATTTAGATGAACAGATCCAATCTCAGTTGGTAACATCCCTTTTTTCCCCGTTGGTAAGGGTTTAAAAAATTCTAGAACAGATGGATTTTTCTAGTCTTACAGTGACAATTTCATTCCAAATGTCTCCTGAGAGGCGTATACCATATACAGGAATCCATCTTCATCCTTCTCACTTTCATACACTTCCGATATCGGTGTGGACACACTCACCATGCTGTGCCCATTCACTAACAGGAAGAAGGCTTGATTAGCGTTGAGCTGTAAGCGCCTTCTATTGAAAGAAAATGTGAAAAAATATTGATACATCAATAAGTAGGGAACATATGTAAAAATATCACCCACTAATTGATTTTAAAAGTATAAAGATTTTGTAAATGCTGCTTCTGGCAAAATTAAGTGTATACCTTACCAATGATGACTAATATTTCTTCTCATAAAGCACAAGACATTTTCTATGATTATATTCATGATCAATATTAGTGATAATCCTTAAGTTATTCTTACTACCTTCTTGAGTTTTAAACTATTATGCTGTCTGAAGAGTGTCATTAGTGTCCAAAATGTGAGAAAAACCGTTCAAAATATTTACAAACTAAGACGTAAGCTGGTACAATTTATTACCACTATACCAAATCTGAATTCTTAATTTTGCTACACAAAACTTGTAACTTTTCTGATTAAAGGACATCTAAACTAGATGTTATGAAAGGATCAGATAAAAAATATAAAAAACTAAGAAATGAAACATCTTATGGTTTTATTAAGCTTGAATAATTTTAATCAGAACTAAGTGTGATAAAGAATAAGAACTTAGCCCAGTTGGTGTGGCTCAGTGGTTGAGCATCAACTCATGAACCAGGAGGTCAGAGTTCTATTCCCACCAGGACACACCCGGGTTGTGGGCTCGGTCCCCAGTAGGGGGCGTGCAAGAGGCAGCCAGTCAATGATCCTCTCTCATCATTGATGTTTCTCTCTTTCCCTCTCCCTTCCTCTTTGAAATCAATAAAAACATATTTTTTTAAAAAAGAAGTAGTAAAGCCCCGACTGGTGTGGCTTGGTTGGAGTATCAGGACGTCCCCTACACCAACAGGTGGTGGGTTCACCCTAGCTGGTTTGACTCAGTGGATAGAGCATCAGCCTGCCAACCAAAGGGTCCCGGGTTTGATTCCGGTCAAGGGCACGTACCTTGGTTGCAGGCTCCTCCTTGGCCTAGGCCATGGTCAAGGCTCGTGCAGGAGGCAACCAATCAATGTGTTTCTCTCACATCGATGCTTCTCTCTGTCTTTCCCTCTCTCTTCCACTCTCCCTAAAAATCAATGGGAAAATATCCTCAGGTGAGGATTAACAACAACAAAAAAGGTGGTGGGTTCGATTCCTGATCAGGGCACATACCCAGATTTTGGGTTCGGTCCCAGTGGGGCACACGCGGGAGGCAACCGATCAATGTTTCTCTCAGATCAATGTTTCTGTTTCTCTCTCTCCTTCCTTTCCCCCACCTCCCCTCCTAAGATAAAAAATAAAATAAAATAAAAATGAGTTACCTAAAGAAATAAAAAAACAAAAAGGTGATTACCTAATTATCTTGATGAGTTCACTCATGTTGACATGATCAGGTACAAGAAACTTGGTTTTATCCAGGACAGGAAGCTGCTTCTCACCCTTGTATCGTTCTATTATCACCTAGTAATGAAGCCAGAAATGTGATTTTAAAATAGTCACTAAGAGAGAAAAATAAAATACTTCCTATGTTTGTAACTGTCACATTTGTTAGTTTCCTCATAGCTCTATATCTCTTATAAAATGGTACACAAGAGACAAAGTAGCTCACTCCAAGGGGGTGAGCAGGGTGGAGGAAGAAACTGCTAAGTATTTTGTTATTTGGAACCATGAAAATATACTACCTAGTCAGAAAAAGACCCTAAGTTTCAGAACAGAGGCTGGTAGCAGCTTAAGTGTAAAGATATGAATCTGTTTGTATCAATTCTAATACCACCATTTGCACCAAACCTTAATAAAAGTGTTAAGGTTTTTTTTTAAATTTATTTTTATTGATTTCAGAGAGGAAGGGAGAGGGAGAGAGAGATAGAAATATCAATGATGAAAGAATCACTGATTGGCTCCCTCCTGCACACACCACATTGGGGATCAAGCCTGCAATCCGGGCATGTGTCCTGACCAGGAATCAAACTGTGACCTCCTGGTTCATAGGTCAATGCTCAACCACAGAGCCACACCAGCTGGGCTAGACTCAGTTTTTTTTTTTATATTAGAGACATGTTTCTCTATTTGACATGAAAATAATCCTAAGTAAATATTTGATAAGTAGAGGTCAAATCTTCAATTTGTTACTTGAAGATTTCTTTCATTTTGATAAAATATTCTTGCTATTTCTTTAGTAAGTATTAAAGTCAAGAATCTTGAAATATGCAGGAAACAAAAATGGTTTCACATTATGAACTGAAATAAATCCATTAGCTCCTTGCCATACTTCCTTTCTGTAGGGAAGAAGGAAAAAAAGTGAAGCTGTCATCACCTTCCTTGTTTAAATGATGAGTTTATCTATGGCTGTGTGTTCAGAACATGATATCCACAAGGAATAATCAGTGGACAGAGTATACCTGCCTAGATTTAAGTGGTAGCAGAAATCAGAGCCAATACAGAAATCATAGGTTCTTGGCCCAGAAAGAAGCAGAAGTAAGGAATGAGAAGAAAAAATTCAAGATCTTAGAATCCTTTGTTAAAGGAACACACAGCAGTCTGGAAAATGCTAGATAAGATGACTTTGGGTACCTTCTGCTTTCAGCTGCTGAGTCTGGTCTGCTTGGGGAGAAGCTGTTCTAGCTGCTTCTATTCACTATTTGGTGGTGATATCCATGAAAATTCAATTACCTAAAATGATTGGTTTACTTTTCAGTTCTTATTTCTTTAAATTTTTCCTTTGACTCTTCCAATTGGGGAGACCAGATGCATAACTCATAATAAGGCATTTTACTAAATCTGAAAGTACCTTCTCAAATTTTCATTTAATGGTAAGGGCTATGGACAGGAGCACAGAAAAAAAAAATCACCACTGGGGAATGAAGAGTGGAGGACCAGGGAACTGCCTGTGCCTTGTCCGTCCATCCACCCATTGGATTCTCAACATGTGAGTGGCTGTGAGTCTGCTTCTCAAACTTGTGCAGTGAGTCACAAACACATACAAGGGAGTACAAATATGTGATTTCTGCAAAAAACCTGAAACTACTAACAGAAAAGATGACTTTTAATGTACACAGATATTCACATTTCAAAAGGATTCTGTAGAACTAATTCTGGCAGACATTTGGGCTAGCTATTTGTTTCCAAGGGGTAGCACCTGTTAGTAAATAAATATAGCAGGTACTCAAAAGTAAAAAACCAAAACAAAACAACAAAAACACTTAAAGTTAAGGTAATTCCCCAGAAGGCTCACCTCTAAGCCATATGTTAACCCCAAGTACAAGGACATATTATTGTGAAAGCTCCAGCCAGTCCAACCAGAAGAACATGTCTTTTACTATAGAATCCTACAGGTGTGAAACTGCTGAGCAGACCCATCTTATTATCTTTTCTGTACACTTTACAGCCCCCCCCCCCCCCCCCCCCCCCATGGATCTTTCATCTTCTTTTTCCTACTTTGGTATCAGATGACCAGTCAGAAAGCCAAACATGAAAGCTTCTATAGAATTTAGCAGTGGAGTTTCTTTTTTTTTCTTTTTTAATCCTCACCCGAGGACATATATTTTTTCCCATTGAAGAGAAGAGGGAGGGAGAGGGGGAGGAGAAAACAGAGAGGGAGATAGACAGACATGGATTGGTTGCCTTCTGCACACGCCCGACCAGGACCGGGGATTGAACTTGCAACCCAGGTACATGCCCTTAACTGGGAATCGAACCCGTGACCCTTCAGTGTGCGGGCTAACACTCTTAACCACTTAGCAACATGGCCAGGGCTGCATACATTATTAACCACTGAAACATACATAGGTAACTAAAACTACCTACCGGGATTTTGGTCGGATGCTGCTCTCGGATAAGCCGGACATCTTCTACTCTTTGTTGTGCAATGAAAAGAGATATAGGGATTATTAAGGGCCCTAATGCAGCTTGTTTCCTGCATTTTTGCTGGTTGAGTTCTATATCTGAATTCAGCTATCTTTATCTGTGGCAGAGCAAAACAGTAGACGAATCTTCTAGAATTGAAAGAAACCAAGCACTAACACTTCCTATCTGGCAAAGGTTGGTATGTGAGGCCAAGGGCAATTATATGGAAACCAACATGCAATTAATTACATGGTTTTATCAGGAGTTATAAGACCAGAGAGAGAAAAGAATGCCCTATTTGAGTTTAAATAGTTTTGTACAGTGCCCCAAATAAACACAAAGTCTACTGTTGAACACTTTTTTGAGAATATCTCTGTATTCTCCCCCTTAATATAATCACTTACTTATATTTTCAACTATTGCATTAGGCTGTCTGGGGAATATACGGGGGGAAAAATAAGCCAAGTCCAGTTCTCAATAAGGTGACAATATAATTGGAGGGACATGTCATATATACAGCAATACATGAACATATGATCAAGATGGCATTAATTAAAACCTAACAAAAATTAATAAAATCACCTTGATTTACTATGGTAGGATTCATTCTCATGGTATATATTTGCAAATAAATGATCAATGTAATGAACTTCCTGAGAAAGTGCTCATACTAGTAGCTCCAGAAAAAAAGATGCTATGACCTATATAAATATGAATTTATTTTAACATCACTGCCATTTTGGTTTGGATTTTTTTTAAAAATTAGTATTCTCCATAAAAACTATTGAATTCCCATATTCAAATATGAACATAAGTTCTATTTCTATTTTCCCATCCAACATTTCTAAATCAGCTCTAAAGATAAACTACTAAATAAAAACATATTTGCCCCCGGTCCATGTGGCTCAGTGGTTGAGCATCGACCTATGAACCAGAAGGTCATGGTTCAATTCCCAGAGTTGCAGGCTTGATCCCCAGTGTGGGGAGTGCAGGAGGCAGCCAATCAATGATTCTCTCTCATCACTGATGTTTCTATTTCTCTATCCCTCTCCCTCTATGAAATCAATAAAAACATATTAAAAATAAAAACATATTTGCTATAGACAGAGACGACTGCAAACTCATTGATTCTTCCCAGTGCATATTCTTATTCAATACATGAGGATAAACATAAATTTAGCTATTATTAACAGTGAATTTAACCTATTGGTTTTCACCTGTGACATTGTGACTTATAACAAGAAATACATATTTGGTCCTGGCACAGAGCTCCCAAAACCCTTGGATTTTCCTATGAGTGATAAAGATCTTTCCTTATTCATAATAAGCCCCTTTCAACCACACCTGAGTTTATGTTAATGAGGTGATTTTGAGAAAGCCTTTTAAGGGTGGGGGCTGGTTGCCAGGGGACCAACAAAGATTAGAGCAGTGGTTCTCAACCTTGGCTGCTCATTAGAATCACCTGGGAATCTTTTTAAAATCCTGATTTCTGGGCCTCATCCTCCGGAAATTCTGTTTCTTTATTACTAATGTTGTGGTCCCACCCCATAACAAAGAAACAGAATTTCTGGAGGAGGAGGCCCAGAAATCAGGATTTTAAAAAGATTCCCAGGTGATTCTAATGTGCAGCCAAGGTTGAGAACCACTGGATTAGAGGGTTTAAACATTCAGCCTCTCTCCCTGACCACCTGGGAAAAGAGAGGTCAGCTGGTCCGAAGCACAGGTAACAACCTGCACTTGCAATTAGTGATTGAAGTGTTAGGGAGGGAGGGGCAGTCTTGCGGGACTGAGTCCTTAACTTGCTGGATCTGAGGCTATCACCAGGGAGATAGTGGTTAGAATTGAGGTAAACTGTAGGACATCCAGCTGAACTGCTTCATGTGTGGGAAACCCACATGTCTGGTGTCAGAAGTGAAGTATTTAGTAGGATACTGAGAATAGAGGAGACATACAGAAGGAGGAGTTTTTTCTTTTTCTTTTTTTTTAAATATATTTTATTGATTTTCCACAGAGAGAAAGGGAGGGGGACAGAGAGCCAGAAACATCGACGAGAGAGAAACATCGACCAGCTGCCCTTCCGCACACCCCCAACTGGGGACGCGCCCAAAACCAAGGCACATGCCCTTGACCGGAATCGAACCTGGAACCCCTCAGTCCGCAGGCCGACGCTCCATCCACTGAGCCAAACCGGCCAGGGCAAGGAGGCGTTTTTTTTTTACATTATCCTTGGAAACTTCATTGCTCTAAGACCTGTCCCTATGACTCTCCCATCCAAGAAAAGGTACTCTACCATCCAGATTTAGCATCAGCCCTCTTCAAAACAAAAATCTCCATATTGTCAGGGTAAATTATTTCAGAGGCTAGGGGAAATCAGAATTCACTCTAGCAAGTGGATGATAACTAATATACATGGGAATGTGTTCCTTATTTAAAAGCTTGTCCTAATGAATCTACAAAGTAAGTGAAAACATTTAGGCATAGCCCAGCTGGCGTTCTTGAGCACTGACCTATGAATCAGAAGTTCATGGTTCAATTCCCGGTCAGGGCACATGCCCAGGTCGTGGGTTCCATCCCCAGTGGAGGGCATGCAGAAGGCAGCCAGTCAATGATTCTCATCATTGATGTTTCTATCTCTCCTTCTCCCTTCCTCTCTGAAATCAATTTTTAAAAAAAATGTAAACAAGCAAACAAAAAACATTAAGGCATAAGGGAAAGATTTTTTTATATAGGAAACTGGTTTATTTTGGTAAATGAAGAAAGAAAATCAAAATAGGTTCTAAATGAGAGGCTTCAAAGTCAAGAAACTATAGTGTCAAAAGTTTTCATTATCTTGATTTATCCCCAAAATATGGCCATAAAAGGAAGACAAAAAATGATTATTTTTATTAAAGACAAGTGACTTCTTTAAGGTGAAAAGAGTAGCATAGGAATGTCTTTAGTGTCTTGGCCAGGTGCCTGAAGCAACTGAGTAAATATGGTATATGCTGATACCTCTCTTATTGATTTTAGAGAGAGAGGAAGGGAGAGAGAAACATCAATGTGAGAGAGAAACAGCCATCGGTGGCTTCCTGTACACCCCCTACTGGGAATGGAGCCCACAACCTGGGCATATGGCCTGACTGGGATTCAAACCAACGACCTCTTCGTGCATGATAAGTATTTCCTCAATCTGTTTATAAATCATAAACGTAATATCCAACCCATCGTGGCGTGCTACCCAGGTTTTGGCATAAGTCTCTCTCCAGTCTACCTATTAGAGTAGTTGAAGCTATTTTAGACCAATACAAACTTCCCCTGAGACATGCAAACAGTTTCATTATTTTTAAATATTTATTTATTTAAAAGAGTTTTTGTTCACTTTTAGAGAGAGAAGAAGGGGGAGGGAGGGAGAGAAACATGGATGTCAAAGCAAAACATCAATCGGCTGCCTCTTGCACACCCCAAAATCTAGGCATGCGCCCTGACCTGGAATCCAAGTGGCAACCTTTCAATGCCAAGACAACCCCCAACTGAGACACACCAGCCAGGGCCTAACCCTTTGATTATTAATGGAGAAGCTTAAGACCTAAGTTTACCATTGAATCTCAGCAGAACAGTGTCTGGGAAACAGTTCTGATATTAAATAAACTGGCCAACTCCAGAAGAAAATGGAGTGATATTATTACAACATTTGAGAAGACTGAATCCAATACTGTTTGGTCAAATACAACTTTTCAAATGTATTATATTTTTCAAAACATCTGCAAGGATTCACTATGCATCTCGACCCAGAGTGTTGATCATGTATTGGAAATGATGGCTCCCTACCAGAGATGGAAGAAAATCATCTCAAGTTTAAAAGGACAAGTCCAGACTCTGCCACTAGGTGGACCATGTTCTTCACCTCTCTGGGCCCCACCCAGTTTCTTCAGCTACAAAAGGGGTTGTTTGGGGTGGGCCCTACCCTCTCAATCATAGAAAAAGACATCAACAGAGCTGTATTCAACTTTAAACTAACTTAAACTCACTCACTTGGAAAGAGAGAACTGCTCAAGCTAACTGAGGCTGGTCTTAGATTCTACAGTACAAAGGTTCTCACCAAAGAATTAATTCCCCTCATTTACTGTGCTACAAATCTCTGAAAACTCAATTATCAGTGCTGTTATGAAAATCAGGAGCAAAGAAAGGTAGTAGTCATTAAGAGATATTTGATACTTTTCTGCAAAATGACTATTAAAGAGATCTTAGAAAAGGGGGTGGGGAGGAAAGGTTAGGTAAGGGGAAAGCAGATACAATATACGGAGTGGGCAAAAGTAGGTTTACAGTTGTATGAAAAACGGCATGCAGATTATGATTATTACAACAGCTTTATTAATACAAAATAATGTCGTAATGGCACAGTAAACCTATTTTTGCCCACCTTGTATGTAAGATACACTACTGGGAAGGGAGTGAGGGAAGGGGCGTTCCTGCTTGTTTACTTCCAGAGTCACAGGTTCCAGGTGAAATCCTTCCAATTAATTAGAACCTATTTCTCCAGAATAACTTAAAAATCCTTTAAGCAGAGGAAAGTATAGTTTCAGTCTTGAGAAAATGGGCATCTTTCCCACACAAATGTCCCCAGTTAACTTTCAAATGCCAGAGTCAGTGAGGATGGAAGCCAGATACTGCAAATCTGCCTTAAATGCCACTCTCAGGGTTGCAAAAAAGCTAAATAACAGTAAGAGTTCACTAAGGTCTCTAAAGGGAAACGTTCTAATTAAAAAGGCACGTCTAAGTCTTCTTGACCAACAAACTACCCAAGGAGTTGTTTGGAAAGATATGCTCAGCAGGCCAACATGCATTTCATTTACTGAAACTTCTCGGGCACAAGAAATCAAATACTTATCAATAATGAGATCTAGAGAACCAGATCCAAGCTCAAATGAACGCTCACCTCTTTCTAGACCCCCGAAACCTGGCCAGAGGGGTCCCCGCTGCAGACCGTGAAGATCGCAGCAGGCCCCTCTCTGTGCGCATGGAGACCTGGTGCTTCCCTCCTCCACCTGCCCTCCCCGAGCGGCCACAAGCAAGTCCCGCAAGTGGGCATCCACGGAGGCCACGCTGCTGTTGCAGAATTTTCGTGCTTAAGAGCACTCATCACTTCCTTCCCATCATTTTTGTGGAGCAGTAATTACTGTGATGTTACTTTCCGTTTCAACCAAATGCCAGAAAACCTAAGCCGGGTTTCCAGGCTAAGGTGGGAGAGAACGGACGTGGTTCCTGCCGGCATAGAGGTGAGGGTGCACTGGCACCAGGAGGAAAGGCCACCCACCCACCCAGCTCCACTGCCCCCAGCACACCAGCAGGTCCCGCCCGCAGGCCCGGCCCACCCGGGCGGAGCGGGGCGCAGAACCTGCAGACTCAGGGGCTCCCCGGGGCTCCCCCTTCTCTCGGTTAGAGCGCCGGCGGTGCCGGTGCCCACACGGCATCAGGACACTCACCTGCAGATGATTCACCTGCATCCCAGAGCCACCACTTCAAAGGGCCTGTCGCAGCCCGGCGTCCGGGGGCTCCCCCCGAGCCCGACACTCCTCACACGGGTTTTCGCTTCTGGGAGGGACAGTCACCCCGCACCCCCAGACCAGAGGGCTGACCGGGGGCCAAAGGTGATTCAGCACCTCCGCAAACGCG
>NW_005356042.1:5452188-5464806 GCF_000412655.1 Myotis brandtii
CTTAGTTGACGGCACCCAGTGCGCATGCCTCCCTGTGTGGGGCGGGAGCGAGCCGCGCGCCCCCTTCCCCCCAGAGACGCGTGGGTGCCACTGTCGGGGCCCCTGTCCCGCGTGGCTAGTTGCTCTGAGTTCGCGTACTAGCGTTTCCAGCGCTCCGTGCTGGTGGCTCTTAAGGACTCCGCCTGATCATATAGTATTTTTGTGCTTCTAGCTCTCCGTATCACTGTTCTAGGAACTGCTGGTTTTTATGTTCTTTGGCTTACCAGATAAAGCACATTGGGGGGGGGGGGGTTGTTTTCATTGTAAGAATCTCCACTAGTGACTTCTGTCACATGTTGTCCGAACTAGGGAAAGAATTGCAACCGGGTTATTTCAGTATTTGTTTACTAGAAGCTAACTTGGGAATCTAACTCTTATCTAGGCCAGCTTTTAAAATGCAGGTTATTGGAGGGTAACCCTTATTGAAAGGAAAAACCCTTAGCTATGTTAGCAGATTAATTTCAGCTGTTAACCCACTGATTGCTGGACAAGTCTTAAGTTTACCACCTTTGGGCCTTTTAATACAAAAAAAAAAAAGCTAGAAAATAGATGTGGAGCTGTTGGTGTAATGTCTTGTGCTTTGTTGAAGGTGTGTTTCTTGAAAGAGAGTGCTGTGGCAGTGAAAAGGCTGTAGAAAAGTAAGGGAAAATCAAACCCCTTTCTACACAATAAAAAAAAAAAAGTGAGAGTGTTTAAAATGTGTTCATAAAAGTCCGTGTAAGGGCCCTGGCTGGTTTGGCTCAATGGATAGAGCGTCGGCCTGCGGACTGAAGGGTCCCAGGCTCGATTCTGGTCAAGGGCATGTACCTTGGTTGCGGGCACATCCCCAGTAGGGAGTGTGCAGGAGGCAGCTGATCGATGTTTCTCTCTCATCGATGTTTCTAACTCTCTATCCCTCTCCCCTCCTCTCTGTAAAAAATCAATAAAATATATTTTTAAAAAAAAAATGCCATCTAAGGAATGCTGGTTGTTTGCTGTTTTTGTTATTATTGGAAATTGAGGTTTCTAAGAGTATAAAGTTCAAATTAAATTGGAAATAAATTGTATGGTTTGATAACAGAAGGTATAGCTATGGAAATATATTTTGAAGGAAAAAGAAAGTGAATTTTCTAAAGTTGGTTGTTTCTGAATAGGTTAAAAGGTTTCTGAGAGCTGTAGAAAGGTTTGTGAAAGTTATAGGTTTATAAAGAGAAATGTTAAAAGAAGTTATATAGATGACAGAGGCCAGTAAGCCTGGACAAGTGGAACAGGGAAACAGCAGTTTGCAACCATCTAGAACAGTGGTTCTCAACCTTCCTAATGCTGCGACCCTTTAATACAGTTCCTCATGTTGTGGTGACCCCCAACCATAAAATTATTTTCGTTGCTACTTCATAACTGTAATTTTGCTACTGTTATGAATCGTCATGTAAATATCTGATATGCAGGATGTATTTTCATTGTTACAAATTGAACATAATTAAAGCATAGTGATTAATCACAAAAACAATATGTAATTATATATGCGTTTTCCGATGGTCTTAGGCGACCCCTGTGAAAGGGTCGTTCGGCCCCCAAAGGGGTTGCGACCCACAGGTTGAGAACCGCTGATCTAGAAAATCTAGATGCCAAGCAGTCTGCAGCCATCTAGTAAATCCTAGGAAGAGTAAATGGTTTGCACTAGAGCAGCGGTTCTCAACCTGTGGGTCTCGACCCCTTTGGCGGTCGAACGACCCTTTCACAGGGGTCACCTAAGACCATCCTGCATATCAGATATTTACATTACGATTCATAACAGTAGCAACATTACAGTTATGAAGTAGCAATGAAAATAATTTTATGGTTGGGTCACAACATGAGGAACTGTATTTAAAGGGCCAGAAGGTTGAGAACCACTGCACTAGAGGGTACATAGCTTAGATCACCCTACTCACGGAGACAGCAGAAATCCAATTGTGCCATTTGCCGACCACACCCAAGGACAAATGAAGAGAGTAAATCTCATTTTGGTATGTCAGCATAAAGCTGATGAATTCTACTAAGATACTCCTCTAATGCTCAGTCTCTAAAACTCCACAAAATGAAGGCCCAGTATGTGCTCTCCTGAATAATAAATTTTATTAAGTAAATAAATGTAAAGGTCAAAAGTAAGCTAATACTGAGTTAGAATTTGGTTCTTTTTCACTTTGTTATAAATACAAGGATTGTACTCGTCTTCCGAATATAAGGAGACATTTTAAAAACAATTTGGGACCTTGCTGGTTTGGCTCAGTGGATAGAGCTTTGGCCTGTAGACTGAAAGGTCCAGGGTTCCATCCCTGTCAAGGGCATATGCCCGGATTTTGGACTCAATCCCCAGTAGGGGGCATGTAGAAAGCAGCCGATCAATGATTCTCTCTCATCATTGATGTTTCTATCTCTCCCTCTCCCTTCCACTCTGAAATCAATAAAAATCCTATATAATAATCCTATATAATAAAGAGGTAATATGCAAATTGACCATCACACTCTCACACAAGATGGCCACACCCATGTTGTCACAAGATGGCTGCCCCATGTAGTCATAAGATGGCCACCACAAGATGGCCAGCAGCGGAGGGCAGTTGGGGGCGACCAGGCTGGCAGGGGAGTGGTTAGGAGGTGATCAGGCTGGCAGGCAGGTGAGCAGTTGGGAGCCAGCAGTCCCAGATTGTGAGAGGGATGTTCAACTGCCAGTTTACTAAACTGGCAGTTGGGCATCCCCTGAGGGATCCCAGATTGGAGAGGGTGCAGGCTGGGCTGAGGGACACCCCCCTCCAAGTGCACGAATTTCGTGCACCAGGCCTCTAGTATATAATAAAATTTTAAAAAATTTAGTAAATTATATCTTTTTCTCCCTACCTTATCCCTCCAGAATTTGGCAATTCTTAATGAGTGAATCATGGCAATACATTTCTTAGTATGAATTCAATAAGACCAGTTTCCAATTATAATCTTATCAACCAAGACTTTGACTGGAATGCCATGTCTGAGAGAGACATGCCTGGACTCGATGTTAGCAGAAAGCCTTAAGGAAGGAAAATGACTTTGAAGCCAATAAGAGCCCCTTGGAGAAAAGCCTGGTACCTCGCTTGGTCACATAGTTCAAGGCAGTCTTTCCAGGTAAGGAATGAAGATTGCTTTCCTGAGAGATGGTAAGAAAGGTACCTCAAGACATCATTGGGGACCTCAAGAACTTGAGGAATTTACCCAAGTATACAGGTAATGCAGGAAAACCTGGTGGCAACTAGGTGGCTCAACTTCTTTGGCCTGAGGGGCTCATTAAAGCTCAATCATGAGATTCCAGCAAAGCAGATTTTAAAAGAGCCTATATAGTCAGTTGCTATTCTTATTGTGTTTATGTAAACAATCATGCCAAATTGAAACTAAACTTTTAAAAAAATATTTCTTATTGATTTCAGAGAGGAAGGGAGAGTTAGAGACACAAAAATCAACAATAAGAGAGAATCATTGATCAGCTGCCTCTTACATGCCCCACACTAGGGATCGAGCCTGAAACCCAGGCATGTGCCCTGACTGGGAATCAAACTGTGACCTCCTGGTTCATGGATCAAGGCTCAACCACTGAGCCACACTGGCTGGGCCAAATTGAAACTAAACTTAATGCAGTAAATGAATTGGTCTTAATATGGCACTTTAATGACAGTGAGGGTGGTTTTAGGAGGAAAAATTTTTGTTTCAATAGACTCTAATACACAGTCAATATTAGACTAATTCAGTTAATTGTCTTCAAAATTTTACTTTTCACCTATGAATTGAACTGAATCTTAAATTTATTTTGTTTTCTAAAATATTTACCTACAACTCTCCAAACTAATGCTTCATTTTATCCCATCCTTTGACTTGGAATCATTGAGTACTAAAATGTTTTTCCTTCCACTGGACTATTTGTCATAATTCTTGTTGTTCTAGCTTTGCCCCAATAATACTTAGATTTAAAACACAGTTTGTCCCCACCAAGTTACAAACCCTACTCATATTCAGGGAATACTACCTCTAGACACCATTGCCACCTCCTTCCATGCCCAGGCCTCATTGTCTCTCTGACAGAAAGCAAGGTTCTCTTGGCTCTGAAGAAAAATGTCACCCCCTTTCAGCAGCTACAGAAGAGACCCTGCACCCCTTTTCTCTGAGAGATTTCTGAAACAAGATCCTGGGGGGGGGGATGTCGTAGTAGGCAGTTAGACCTGAGTAGAGCAAGGACGATGGGCCAGGTACAGAAGGTCACCAGAATGGAAAGCCCCCAGTGCCTAGCAATGGACAATCAATTATAGGGTGACTTTTCATCCCCTAGCATATCATTGGTCATGCCGTTTGGACCCCCTGACCTTTCCTCCCTAGAGATAACATCTAGGCCTCAATTGTGTTTCAGCTCGAAGTCCAGATAAGCAATAAAACCAGCCACAGCTGATGTCAGGACCAGCTGCATTGAGTAATGATGCCCTGCCCTGGTGCCAGCCAATCAATCATTGGAGACTACAACCCTGAAAGGACACACTTGGAAAACTGCTGAGTATTCTATTGAGATCTTTCCCTGGGACCTCCCCTAAATTCTCAACAGTAGAGAATTCTGAGAATCAAATCAATGATTTGGAATATGAGGAAGCAAAAAACACCCAATCAGAAGAACAAAAAGAAAAAAGAATCCAAAAAATATGAAGATAGTGTAAGGAGCCTCTGGGACAACTTCAAGCGTACCAATATTTGCATTATGGGGGTGCCAGAAAGAGAAGAGAGAAAGCAAGATATTGAAAACCAATTTGAAAAAAATAATGACAGGAACTTCCCCTACCTCGTGAAAGAAATAGACTTACAGGTCCAGGAAATGCAGAGAGTTCTAAACAAGAGGAACTAAAAGAGGCCCACACCAAGACACATCATAATTAAAAATACCAAGGGCTAGCCCTAACGGGTTTGGCTCACTGGATAGAGCATCAGCCTGCGGACTGAAGGGTCCCAGGTTCGATTCCGGTCAAGGGCATGTACCTGGGTTGCAGGCACATCCCCAGTGGGGGGTGTGCAGGAGGCAGCTGATCCATGTTTCTCTCTCATCAATGTTTCTAACTCTCTATCCCTCTCCCCTCCTCTCTGTAAAAAGTAAGTCAAATATATATATTTTTAAAAATACCAAGGGCTAAAGACAAGAGAGAATCTTAAAAGCAGCAAGAGAAAAGCAGTTAGTTACCTACAAGGGAGTGACCATACAACTGTCAACTGATTTCTCAACGAACACTGCAGACCAGAAGGGAGTGGCAAGAAATATTCAAGAAATATTGATGAATAGCAAGGTCCTACAACCAAGATTACCCAGCAAAGGTATCATTTAGAATTGAAGGTCAGATAAAGAGCTTCACAGACAAGAAAAAGCTAAAGGAGTTCATCACCACCAAACCAGTATTACATGAAATGTTGAAGGGCATTCTTTAAGACGAGAAAGAAGGAAGAGGAGGAGAAGGAGGAGGAGGAGAAGAAAAAATATGAATATAAAATGGCAACAAATACATATCAATAATTGAATCTAAAAATAAAAATAAATGAATAAGGAATCTAATGAACAAAATAAACTGATTAATAAAATAGAACCAGAGGCATGGAAACATGGAACAATGACAAATCTCAGAGGGAAGAGGGTTGGAGGGGGCAGAAAGATTAACCAAAGATCTTACATGCATTGCCTATGGACACAGACAATAGGATGGTGAAGGCCTGGGGTGGGGCTGGAACTGGGTGAATGGGGGCAGTGGGGGATAAAAGGGAGACATCTGCAATACTTTCAACAATAAAGATTTTTAAAAATAAATAAAATCCTTAGGATGGAGGAACCAGTGCCCTCTCCCTCCCATGCCTTTCCCCTCTCTCTCCACCCAGGCACATTATCATTAGCTTCCTCACTCCCAAGCTCCAAGAGCCCTTCCTTTGCCTCTATAACTTGTTTCTTAAGCCCATTTCTTCTAGGAATTACTTTTTCTAACTCTGTAATTTCCTCAATAAATGTTCTCTTACAGTTTTGCATCTTGCTCTGAATTCTTTCCTAGCCAGAACCCAAGCACTGAGGATACTGAACCTAGTTTTTTGGTCTAACCCCATGGGTCAGATACCTGGTGCCATTCCTGCTGCCTACAACACATCTATATGAACAGCAATCGATTCTTTGGCTGTTTTTGCTCTTTAATATCTAATACTTTGAAAGATTATCCTATTTCCAGGATTTTGGCCCTTTTAAGTTTGTAAAAGCCTTTTTTACATGCCTGTTCGATAAAGTAATTGGAGTGTGCTAATATGCATTACTATACAAATGTATAAGATATATTTCTTAAAGTGGTTTTAATACAGTTGGAATTTTTTTCTTTATAGAGAAGCAAGTATGTTAGAGTTCCCATGCAATTATTCCCCACCACCAAAACAATGATGTTAGTTGTAGCTCTTTATTCTGTTACAAAAGAACAGTGGATTTGTGCATGTGTCACTTGCTGTCTCACGTTTTCTTTTTTCCTCTTTCTGTCACAGTTCTTTACCTTTAAAATCTGATAATATACAGTTAATAAAGAACACTTAGACATTTTATCTGGTTTCCAAAATTCCAAAGATTTAAGCTTCCAGTGTACTATCTTGTTTTTATTCCGTGAAGATTGAAAAAAAAAATCCAGTAAGTGCTTATTATGTACCTACCTTCTGCCAAACACAAAATGATCAGTTTTGAAGTACAAAGGGATTTTTATGGTACTTAGTATTGACTGGTGAGTGCTTTCTTGGCTTAGTGCTACTTTGTAAGAAATGGACCTCTCATTCTCTTGCTGGATAACTGTTCCAAATGCAAGAGGGAGAAATAAATTATCTGGCATATGGGAGTGGGGGGAAGGGAAGGAGAGTTTCATATTTTCCTAGTCCCTTAGGCATCCATAAAGCATTACCAAATTACTGGGAGGCCTTGGTTCATTGTAATAGCCTCAAGGGATTAGCCTCAAGGGCTATGCTAGTGTTGGGACTGGATTACTCTTTGAGATTTTCAAGTACTGAAGTCCATATTTACAGTAGTTGTTATAGTCCTATCCCTAAGCTTGAGCTCCCACTTGAATCCAAAATCATATATTCTGCCTGGCCGGTGTGGCTCAGTGGTTGACTATCAATTTATGAACTAGGAGGTCATGGTTGGATTCCAGTCAGGACACATGCCCGGGGTTATGGGCTCAATCCCCAGGAGGGAGCGTTCAGGATGCAGCCAATAGATGATTCTCCCATCAATGATGTTTCTTTCCCTCTCCCTTCCTATCTGAAATTAACAAACATATATTAAAAAATAAAATAGAAAAAAACCCCCAAAATTAAAAATAATAATTAAAATAAAATAAAACCACATATCCCTACATATTTCTCAGGAAATCATCCACTTCAGTTGGTGTGTAAAGGTTTCTCATAAGCATAATTTCCATTTTAGACTAGCATGTTTGAATAAATAATTAATGAGACTTAAAATGTATTACTTTAGGCCCTAGCTGGTTTGGCTCAGTGGACAGAGCGTTAACCTGAAGACTGAAGTGTCTCGGGCTTGGTTCTGATCAAGAGCATATGCCAGGTTGCAGGCTTGATCCCCAGTAGGGATACGCAGGAGGCAGCGGATCAATGATTCTCTCATTATTGATGTTTCTATCTCTCCTTCTCCCTTCCCCTCTGAAATCAATAAAAATATTTTTTAAAAAAAAATAAGTGTCTGTCACAAGGCTAATATTTTAAAAAGTTGAAAGCTGAGAACAAAGTAAGAGAAAACAAGTTAATATTTATAAAAGACAAAGGATTAATATGCAGATTATAAAAGAATCCCTACAATCCATAAGGAAAGGACAAAAACACAACAGAAATATGCAGAGTAAATAAGCAATTCCCAGGAGAAATGCTAATGGCCAATTATCATTTAAAATTAGGCCCTGGCCAGGTTAACTCAGTTGGTTAGAGCATCATCCCGATATGCCAAGGTTGCAGGTTCAATCTCCCATCAGGGCACATACAAGAAGCAATCACTTTGGGGTTGGGGGTATGGTGGAGGGCATGGAGGGGATAAATGGTGATAGAAAATTTCAATTAAATTAAAAAAGATGCAACAAATGAATGCATAAATTTGTGGACCAACAAATAAATGTTTCTTTCCCTCTCTAAAATTTTTTTAAAAAGTAACTTCATGTAACTTTTGAAAACAAGTGTGCTTGAGTGTATGTGAAAAATTTCATGTGCCTCCGATTGCAGTTTAATAGAAGTTTGATGTAGTGAAAAATATTCAGAGTGGTAAATTGATATTGTTCATGAATTATTTTAAGGTAGCTAATATAAACATAGTATGATTTATTTTTAGTTGAATAACAAATATTACAGTTCCTTGAAACAACCCATAAAAAAGGGGAAAGCAAAAGCACATTTTATTTAGTGTTTTCTCCAGGAATCTCCTGGTGCTTTTAAACTATCAAATAATCATTGTAGAAAGCCAAGCAGTGTCAGTTTTAAATAACTCTTACCCTATTCCTTTTTCCATAACATTAAATGACCATAATCATGGGGGAAATAATTTAACCGATAAGAATTGAATATGACATCACAGCATTATTGAGTAACGCAGCTGTAAATCATGCTAGCTATTTCTAAGAATCTGTCAAATGGGGCGCGAAACATTAACCTGCTCTAGAACTCATTAGGGTTATTTTTGCCACACTCAATATGGAGGGCAAGTCACACTGAGAAGTAGTTCAACTCCTCAGGCCTGTCCCGCCTCTCCTCTTTCTGATTGGAAGACATATTCCACCCTGGAAGTCCTCTGGGACACTATTGGCCAGTTGTCCAATCTGTCCTGTGTCATCTCCTTGCTCTTTAGAACAAGTAAACAAACAAGTATTGCTCAAGAGGAGCGCATGAGCTATTCTCAGAAAGAATTCAGTCAGGCAGATTTTGCAGTGACACCCAATAGATGCAATCTGTGGGAGTGTCCTCACCGGGTCCTGGGAGGTTTTGCGAAAGAGGCCCTGTACTAGAATGCTTCCTCCCTGTGAAGCTCTGCCTCTGGGGTTCAACTTTAGAAATCAACAAACTAGTGCATACAGGAAAGCCATGGCAAATCATTCAGATAACCCAACATTATTTCTTAAATGAGTGAATAACAACTGATGGAACTGGGTAACATTCCAAGGGGTTTGCTGTTGTTGTTGTTTGCTTGTTTAATTCTAAATACATTTCAATGGATTGTTTTTCCTGCGTTTGCCCAGACAGTATATGCGGCTGTTAAGGGATGTAACTGTTCAGACTCTCGTTTTAAACCATGAACTTCTTGTTTAGCCTATTAATGTTTTCCCTTCACCCTGACTGTTTCTGCTGGGCAATGGATAAGATGACATTTTTCACATCTAACAGCATGCATCAAGTTAACATGGCTTACTACTTTCAGTGACTTTCCAGGCAAACAATTAAAAAATGCCCTGTCCTGTATTCTACTTATTTCCTTAGATGTTACCAGTTCTCACTAACAAAGAGTTCATTGTTGTAATATTAAAACAAATGATCTCTTCTATCTAGTTTTTCCTCATTTTAGTATGAGCCTCCTTAGTGTTCTTTGTAAAGGATACAAGTTCTGTATGAGGGATTATAAAATTGTTCAAAGACACATAATGCTTTCAGCATTCAACATGTGAAAGTTCTCCGCTATATTCAAAGTCTTTCCCTTCTGGCTCCTCTACACCAACATGGATTACCCAAGCTCTCACAGCTGTCTTTTTCTTTCTGTTCTGATGGTCTGCACCAGTTCAATCCTTCAACATCTTTGTGAGTTATTGTACACAGCCTTCCTGCTGTAAAGGATATATAGGTGTATCTTTTAGTTGCATAATTCAAATTATGAACACAGAATAGTTTAGCCATTCTATTAAAGATGAAAATTTGAACAAATTAATTTGTACATTTTAATATACTCTAAGCTCCCCTAGAAGAAAAATATATTTTATTAATAGGGCCTAGTAGGGAATCGATATATTTCTTTAAAACTGACTGAGATGTAACAGTGGCAAGGATCATGCTTTAGAACCTATGGATCCACACAGGATATAGCACATAGGCTAGTCAGGCATTCTGTAAATTTTTATTATATTATTTGGTACATTGCTGAGATATTTCCTAGCTTGGATGGTGATGATGATGATGATAGCCCAACAGTCTTTTCTATGTCTGTTTGGTTCACATTCCTCCCTGTTTAATCTTTTAGCCAGTTTATTTGTTTGTTCTTTTTTTTTATTCAACAAACATTTATTCAGTAAAACATTCATTGACTGCATGAAGGGTTAGTACATCTGTCATGTTGCGAGGGTTACATCTAGTAAAGCCAAAGGAAGCAAGTGTTTACAATAAAACAATATGATGGTGCTTGTAATAAAGGGACCATCCTTCCTAGAAGGGGGTACCATTAGAGGACAAGAAGGAAGGGGGTTGGATTTAGAGGCACAGACTGGGGAGATGGGACTTCCTGGCAAAGGAGACAGCTTGAGCAAAGTGACAGAGATGTGACAAGACATGGTGAGTTTTGGCTAAGGAATCTGGTGGCACTGACTGAAAGATGTGTGTGGGGAATGAGGAGGCCAGGCTGGGAGGATAGGACCAGATAGTGAGCTATTTTGTGTGATATAATAAGGAGTCAATAGGCCCACTAAGTACTTTTAAATAGGTGAGTGATAAGATGAGTCTGCTTTTACTTATGTTACTGTTTGAAGGAAGCCAGTTCTGGCAACTACAGAGGATGGTTGGGAAAACCTTCTATATGCAGGTAGGTCAATTTGATGTTATTTTTCATATATATATATACATTGTCATATATATACATATGACAATGTATATATTTTTTATTGATTTAGAAGGGAGAGGGAGAGAGAAAGAAACATCAATGATGAGAGAGAGTCATCAATCGCCTGCCTCCTACATGCCCCCTACTGGGGATTGAGCCCGAAACCCGGACATATGCTCTGACTGGGAACTGAACCATGACCTCCTGGTTCATAGGTTGACACTCAACCACTGAGCCACACTGGCCGGCCAGGCATCAGTGGCATTCTTAAGACAGGGCTCAGGAGTGGAGTCCCAAGCCCACCCCAAAACCATTGGGTCTGGCCTGTGGGGTGAGGGGAGAGGACACAGGTCTCTGTGCAAAGCTCTTTCCTCTATCACAACTCGTGGCATCAAAACTAAGGTCACCGTTGTGGGGAATGGGACATCCTGTGCTGCTGATGGAAGGACATTGCGGCTTATCTGTGCTATTTCTGACCAAGGTGTTGTTTTTCAATTGTGTAGACCTAAGATGGTAAACATTTGAACTAAGGCACTGCTATTTTTTTTTTTGGTCAAAAGATGCACTTCCCCATTTATGGGATTCTGTGGACTATGGTAGACTGCCCTCTTTTCTGCTTAGAGATTTCCTTATGGAGGTGGTGGTGGAGAGCCAGGACTTTGTGGAGGTTGGGCCCAGGGAAACTGGCAGGATTAGTCTTTTCTATTAGATAAGCAAGACCCCACACCAAACCAGAAACACTGGGTTTGCCAGTGGATTCTTAGCTTCCATTTAGATTCTGGGCAACTCCTCCAGCACTTCAGGGCATTGAAGTAAGTAAGTCTTGATCAGAAAGGAGTTGTAGAGCTGCTACTATAGCATCGTACGTACCTCTGGCTCTCCTCTCTGATGACAATTAATAACAGTTTCTTGCTATGAGTTATTTAAGGTGAAGCCACTCTCAAGAGGTAGCTGTACAGAGTCTCTAGAACACACGTGCCCTGGAGCATAGTAAACAAGGTAACAAGATCACTGACAGATGACATAGGATTTATCACCTAGCATGATTTCCCCCCTTCACTGTAATAAGGGCAGAAATGAGTGAATGTTAGTTTTTCGATAAAAGAGCTGACAGGCACAATTTAGGGTTCTATTTGGCTTACCTAGTTCGTAGAGCTTTAACAGTTGGCAATGCTTCCACCTGCCACTTAATCTCGCCTTCTGTGAGCAGCAGTCTTGGGGGCCATTTGGAGCTTTCTTTGCGGGGGGAGGGGGTTCTGGGGAGGAAGGTGTCCTTGGGGAATCCTGGGGGGCAGTCCTTGGGGCTCCCCTCAGGGGAGGTCCTAGCGGTTCTGGTGGGGGTCCGTGGGACCCTCAGAGGGGGTCCTGGAGGGATTCATGGACGGAGGTTATTTGGGGGTTCTCTGGACCATCCTGGGGAGGGGATCCTTGGGTCATGGGGGGGTGGGTGGAATGTCCTCCTGGGGATCCTTAGGGTCATTCTGGGCGCGGCAGACAAACCTGAAGGCGCTCCTGGGTGAAGAGCGGCCTCCGCGAGCCGGCGCAGTGGGTTGCGCGTCAGCCCTATGGTCTGCAGGGGGTGGGTTCGGTCCTCACACGCGGCAGCTCGCCCTTTTGCTGCCCACACTCACGTCTTTAGTCGGGAAGGGGCGGCCGTGGCGCGTTTGTGGGTGACATTCTTTTCCCGTGCAAGCTCCGCGAGGGGGACAGGAGGCCCGCAGACCTCAGGCGAGCCGAGGCCAGAGCCCCCGGGG
>NW_005356042.1:5465139-5472916 GCF_000412655.1 Myotis brandtii
CCAGCCCCCCGCCACCCCCGCGCTGCTCGCTGCTGGAGCTGCCTCCCGAGCTGCTGGTGGAGATCTTCGCCTCGCTGCCCGGCACTGACCTGCCCAGCCTGGCCCAGGTCTGCACCAAGTTCTGTCGCATCCTGCACAACGACACCATCTGGAGACGGCGCTGCCGGGAGGGTGAGTGCAGGGTAGCGGGGGTCCGGGCCTGGAGGGGGCTCGTGGCGGAGGTCCGGGCGTGGGGGAAGATTCGGGGATTGGGAGGGTGCTCGGAGGTCCGGTGGCAGGTGTACGGGCCTGGAAGGGGTCTGAGGTCCCCAAGGGCCCTGGACAGAGACCTGCCATAGTCGGGGGCCTCATGAGCAGGGTGGACTCGGGGGTCTCGGCTCCCCATGGGCCCTAGATGGAGACCTGCCACAGATCGGGAAGCACCAGGGGCGGTCCCGGGTGTGTGTGTGTGTGTTGGGGGGGGTCCCGCCACAGATCCGGGGCGCGGGGGCGGGCGAGGTAGCGTTCTCCATGGGCACTGGGGTGCTCGGGAGAGGGATGAGGGATCTCCCAGCTGCGGGAACTGGACGCCACGGAGCCAAGGGAAGTGACGCGAGCTGGGGGTGGGGGGATGGGGGGGTCCCTGTAGGTGTGAGACTCTGGAGGTTTAGGCCAGGCAGTAACCTGACATCTGCAGGCGCCCTCCTGGTCCCCAGCCCTTTGGGCGCGGGGTGGGGGTGAGAAGCAGAGGAGAGCGATCAAGGTGGGCTTGAGTAGGTACGGAGCAGAGGGGGTGTTTGGAGGTTCTTCTGAGAGAAGGACTGGTCTGTGGACAGGTGGGTGGAGCTGGGTAGTGCTGGAGTGGTTGATGTCTCCCTCAGGGATGCTGGTGGCATTAGTGAGGGTAGCGAGTAGTTTTGTAACAAATCCCAGGAGGGTTTACTTAGTCCAGAGTGCAAGGCCCTCTGCGTTAAAACCTTGACAAATCTTTGATGTTCAGTAAGCTCTCATACATTGGTAAACAGGATAGGTAAGAAAAATCTGAACAACGCAGAACAGCAAAAGAATGAAAGTAAGAATCATCAGGGAGCATTTGAGATCTTGCTGCCTGGCATGTGTCATCAGCTTGGCTCAAATAAACTTTTTTTTTTAAGGTAAGAATCATCAGAGTCCCTACAATAAAAAATAAATCCTTAAAATTTTGGAAAACATCCCTCCATGTACACATGTAGAGTCGTGTACATGTTTTTACTTAAATGAGATACTATGCAGATTACCTTAGAGACAGTTTAGCATAACAAAGCTTCATACTATTCCCCTGCATACATGTGCCACAGACTAGTTCCCTACTGATAGGCTTAAATTTGCAATGTTCCCTTGTCATAAACAGTGCTTCCAAGATCGCCTATGTGCATTTCATAGGAATTTATGAGACATACAAGCACCTTTTAGAACTTCTGAGATTATCTTCTTAGTGTGTACTTCCCAAAGAGGGAGTATGGGTAGGATAGCACATTGATGACACCTTAGCTACCCATTGCCCGGCTGTTGGAATTTGCACCCCCAGGAAGACTACATGAGAAGGCCTCCTTTCTCACATTCTCCCGGACAAGGGGATCAGCCCGTCGTCTTCTCTCTCCTGTAAACCTCAATGCCTGACTCCGGATTTGTAGTGATCAGGGCAGGCTCTGTGTATCTGCGGGGAGATCCTGGACATGCTGCTTTACCTGCCCAAGTATTAGTGGGAAGTACTGTCCCGGAGGGTCATTTTGGGGTTAAATAAGGCCTCCTTTCTCACATCCTCCCCGACAAGGGGATCAGCCCGTCGTCTTCTCTCTCCTGTAAACCTCAATGCCTGACTCCGGATTTGTAGTGATCAGGGCAGGCTCTGTGTATCTGCGGGGAGATCCTGGACATGCTGCTTTACCTGCCCAAGTATTAGTGGGAAGTACTGTCCCGGAGGGTCATTTTGGGGTTAAATAAGATGATACATGTGAAGCCCTCACCCTCTAAATGGTGGGTGTTTAATTATGCTTCATGGCTATTTTTTCTTAATTTTTTATTGATTTTGAGAGAGAGAGAGAGAGAGAGAGAGAGAGAGAGAAACAAGAATCAGTGGTTTCCTGTATGCACCCCGATTGGGATCATACCTGCAACCTGGATATGTGTCCAGACCGGGAATTGAACCTGAAACATTTTGGTGTACAGGACTACGCTCCAACCAACTGAGCCACACCGGCGCTATGTGCTGGTTCATTCTTTGAAGAGGCCAGACTTTTGTTCCTTCACTTATTTTTTTCCCCCCTTATACCCAGTATGACAGTGAACAATCAACAGTTTCTTTGGACACAGATAAGTTTGAAAATTTTTCCAAGAAATACTAGTATATCCAGAAGCAATGTTGCCGGGCAGTGGGCTTTGAGATTTGCAGGTTTTGTTTTTTTAGATTCGAAGTTTTACTAGATACTATCCAGTTATTTCCTGGAAAGATTTTACCTATTTACACACCAGAAAAGTCACAAAATATAAAATACAAATGCCCAGTACGCATTATCACAAACTAGCTGCCTTTTGTGGACCAGGTTATCTCACTTAACCCAATATCTGCTAGATTGTCTCTAATGTGAATGATCCATCTTTTACAATGTGTGCCACGCTGGGTGAGAAGCAGCATCTCAGCTTAATTTGCACATGCCTGATAACTAGTAAGGATGCACATTTCAGAAATAAAGTTATTGGAAATTTGGATTTTTTTTACTTGCTTATCCTTAATCTTTGCCCTCTTTTTCTGTTATTTTTCTTATTGACTTGTGGGTTTTATTAATTTAATCTGGGTAGATTTCTGTTTAATATATTGCAAAATATTTTCTATGAAGATGGTTGACAGTTAGGTCTTTGATTTCACTATTTCATTCTCATAGCTTTAATTTCCAGCTTATCTAGGTCAATAAATGGACAATCCCATAGTTGTCTCCAAGATTTAGTATAATTGTGATTGGATTTATATATAAGAATAGTTGTGTACAAGACAAGTGTGGTCTTAACTCTCTGATCCCCACAATTTTATCTTTCCTGAACTAAACATTAGGTTATAGTGGGTGTTAATAAGGCCAAAGTCAAGTCTATGTGGGTAAAAACCAAAGCTCTCCCAGCCTTGGTAAATAGAAGTCAGGATCTCAGACTGGTTGAGGAGGTGGATGGTCCTAGACCTAGCCCATCAGGTTTCCTGATGGGATAATAATGGATCCAGTTTTTAGTGTCTTGGGAGAGTGAGTGAGACTAACTAATGAATTTGAATGTTTACTACTCAATGTTTATGTGTTTGCTTTCTGTGTTTTGATAATTGGATTTTCCAGAACAGAAAACAAGCCACAAGAAAAAGAGGATACCATACACCTGTGTTATTGTTTCAAAGACTTTTGGGCCATGATTAACTTTAAGGGTGCCAACAAGGCATGTCTGTTTAATAGCTCTTTCTAAAATGATAGGATGATTTTGGGGCAGGAGGGAGCCACACTAGAAACTTAAAATGAAGTAGCTTTTTATATTGTTTGGTAAGAAGTTCACAATTTCCAGTGTCCTGGTAGTAATATATTCGAAATAATAAATCAGTTATTTTTGTAGAACTTGGGCCATTGTAGCCCCCTGCATATCGGAGCTGTGGGAGTAAATATTTTCTAGTGGCATTTCTCTGGGCAGATAAAAAGATTGCTATTGAGAAGCCAAATCGGTGCTCCTGATTTGGGGCAAGTATGTGACAAAACAGGTGATATTTTCCCCTCTTACAGGAAACCAAACCAAACACAGTCTTCCAGGCAGGGGCGGTTAGATGGAGGGTAAACACGTTTTGATGCATCATTCCTTTGGCTACAGGCCTCCTGCATGTGGGACTATAAATAAGTCATCATTTCACAGAGTACCAGGGGTGCAAGCCAAGCACATTATTTTGCCTTTGACCCTGGCAGTGCTTTTTTTGGTTAATACTTCACCATCTAGTTGGTGGATTTTTAAATGCTCGCCAATTTTAACACTGTTAATTTATGCAATATTTCATGAAGTCTACCTAATGTTAACGAGTTTACAAAATTCAGACCATAGTTCTAAATCAGAGTATTCAAGTAATAACAGAAGATAAATAAAAGAAGAGAAATGCTCATATATGTATTTTTCCATTCAACATTGAACTCTAAATATTGAGTCATAATAATTTCACATTTTTCAGCTCAGTCCCTGCTGCCACTATCAGGTTTTGAATTAATAATATATAATTTCCCCATTTATTTCCTTGATAGTAAGTGGTTTTAATGACACAGGGAAGAATATTTGTATAATAGTTTGATCAGTTATAGGTGTAATATGGGTTTACATTCCATCAGAATTAGAAATATCATTTTCCCATAATGTGTAATCTTTATGACAAAATGGGAAATTAAAAACCAATACTTAATTTTGTTTTTGCATCTAAAAGAAAATGCTATTTTCTGTTTGATATACTGATGCAAAATATGAGAAATGTGGCTTTTATTCAATGTGGCTGAAATTGGAAGGGCCATCGCTAGAAGAGGTGAAATGGACAAATTGTTGGTCTTAAGATTGGCTTAAGAAATATTTGTTGCCTGGCCAGCATGGCTCAGTGAGGGTCAACCTATGAATCAGGAGGTGACAGTTCCATTCCTGGTCAGGGCATGTGTCCAGGTTGCAGCTCGATCCCCAGTGTAGGGCGTGCAGGAGGCAGCTGAATCAATGATTCTCTCTCATCTTTGATGATTCTATCTCTCTCTCCCTCTTCCTTCCTCTCTGAAATAAATAAAAAAATTTTTAAATAAGAATCTTTAAAAAATAAATATTTTTTGATTCCTGTTAACCAGATACTTCTTGAGCCCACCAGGGAAGGTGGGTTGGCAGTTGGATAAACAAACTGTCCAGGTCATAGAAACACATGTCTCTCAATCATGAGAAGAGAAAGCCAATCTACCTACTGGACTTACAGTAGGATCACAAAACTGCAGGGAAAACCTTTATCCTTTTCTTCAGCTTTGCTAGTTGAAAGGACTATAGGTCTCTGTATTTTTACAAGTTGAATCTCATGTGCTGCTTCATAGAGAAACCTAGCCCTTTCAGTTAGCAAAGTAAAAAAGGATAAAGAAAAATGGTGCCTCCCAAAACTTCCTGTTTTTTAACCTTATGAAAGTGAGCTGGAAAGTGAGTCTGGTACCCAGAAAGCATTGAGTAAAGATTTCCCCTTGGCCCTATTTAATTGGACAGACACTGGTGACTTGCCAAAAACAATTGGTTGGTTGGTAGAGATCCAGGCACTGCCATTTTTACTGTGTTTATTAAATGATTATGTAATGTGCCCTAACTGGTTTGGCTTAGTGGATAGAGCGTCGGCCTGTGGACTCAAGGGTCCCAGGTTCGATTCCGGTCAAGGGCATGTACCTTGGTTGTAGGCACATACCCACTGGGGAGTGTGCAGGAGGCAGCTGATCGATGTTTCTCTCTCATCGATGTTTCTAACTCTCTATCCCTCTCCCTTCCTCTCTGTAAAAAATCAATAAAATATATTTAAAAAAAAAAAGAAAAAAAATGATTATGTAATGCATTTGAAGATCTGAGTTTGTCTTTCTGGCTATAAAGGGCATGCAAATAAATACAAGGGCGACTTTGGGCCTTTGGGGAGGAACATTTGTTCTCCCCCAAATCAGGCCCTTTCAGGAGATGGCCTGGGTTCCAAACATATGAGTCAGCATCCTTTGCCAGTGATGCCATCACTGTCCACTCAGTGGCGATGGAGAGTAAACCTGGAATTGCCAGGCCTGCTTGTCTAGTATTGGTGGAGGGATAGGGATGTGTCTGGAATATAATGCCCTAGCTGGTTTGGCTCAGTGGATAGAGAGTCAGCGGATGGAAAGGTCCCAGGTTCGATTCCGGTCAAGGGCACATGCCTGGGTTGTGGACTTGATCCCCAGCAGGGGACATCCAGGAGGCAGCCAATGATTCTTTCACATCATTGATGTTTCTAACTCTCTTTCCCTCGCCCTTCCTCTCTGAAATCAATAAAGATATATTTAAAAAAAAAAAAAGAGCCAGTGTGAGATGATGGCAGTCAGACCATGGGCTTATCTCCTGGTCTCAAAATGGGTACTGAGACAGAGCAGGTGTGTGTGCACTCAGGAGGAACGGTGTGTGGGATAACAGATGGGCCTTAGCCTGAGTGGGTCTCCTGAGGCCCCGGGGTGGGGGTACCTGTCATGGGAGCCGGTTGGGGGTCAAAGTCATCTAACTGGAAGAGCACAGTTTCTCAAGGTCCCTATTGGCATCCAGACTGTTTATCTTTGCAGGGGTGGACCTTGTTGGGAATAGTCACACTGATTTCTGTAGGTGGTCTCAGCTGTCCTCAGGAACTAACTATTTGTTTAGCATCCCGAATGTTCTGGTTTAATAGGAGACTCCTATGGGCCATGTCCAGGTTTTGTTTTTTACATTCTTTCCCATCCTAAGATGAGCTGGGTGCAGAGTGTTTTCTAGGTTGGCTACATTATTATACTTTTAAAGGGCATTACATGCATCTACAATAATAGCTGAGTAAAGCAGCTGCTAGAGAATACACAGGGGGCTTGAAATTAGGGCTCTGTTGTTGAGGATTGTTCTTGAATATTCCCTCAAGAGGAGCTGTGTCAGGAAACCTAGGAGCCTCCGTTCCCCACTCCTCCTTCCCACCCGCTCCCGCCCTCCTGCCTTTAGCTTATTTTTTAGCCTCGGAAGTAAAAGTTTTAACCATATTTCATTAAGGGTTACAATTATCTCCTAATTTAGTACAAACAAAAATGCAGTCTTTCCGATCCATACCGCCTTTTAGTTTTATTTAGAAGACTGTGAGTTTACAGCAGGTAGGAAACAAGCCAGCACTCCAGTCACTCCGCCCCTTCTCCTCGGCTCCCTCCTGCTTGCCAGGTGCCAAGTCTGGGTTGCACCTTCCTTTCCTCCTGTCTCCCTTACCTGGTGGTACAGTGGCCTCCTCACTGGACACCCTTCCAGGTGCATCTCTGCTGGCTCCACCCACAGGTTCATAGTCCACTATGCAGGCCCTGCCCATGCTGCTTTTCTCCCTAAGACTTCAGTGCTTCTGTGTTGCCTGTGGACCTCGTCTCTGACATTTGAGCCAGGACCAAGAGAGAACCTCCCTTTCCAGACTTATCTCGTGTGCCCACAAGCTTGCTTCAGATGGTGTCTTAGCGCCATGCCTTTCCAAGGTGGCAGAGTTCCCTTATAAGTGGTGTTTTTGGGGACAAGGAGGCTAAGTCCTCTCTAATTATAGTCTCCCAATACCGAGGCAGTGCACAGAGTAATGACGTCAACTTTCTTTGTCCCCTTCTTTTCCAGTGCAAAGTGTGGATAGAACTCAGTCACACTGGCATGGGTACCATCTTCTCTTTTAGGAAAGGAGCCTAAAGAAGCAGATGTGTGTCCATTGGGCTCTCCTGTGGGGGCTAGAGAGTAGAAAAGAGAGAGAGAAAACTCTTGTATGCCATTCCCACCCATAGAGACTGACTAGATTTAGTGCATACTCAGAAATGTGCTGCCTGGCTAGGTAGATGAGATGGTTGCAGCATCGTCCTGTACACCAAAAGATTGCAGGTTCAATTCCTAGTCGGCACATACCTAGGTTGTGGGTTTTATCCCCGGTCGGGGCACATATAGGAGGTAACTGATCAGTGTCTTTCTCTCCCCCATGCCAACCCCCCATTCTCCTTCCCCCCCCCCCCGCCCCGTCCCCTTCTCTCTAAAATAAAAAAAA
>NW_005356042.1:5473561-5486094 GCF_000412655.1 Myotis brandtii
CCCTACTGGGATGTGCCTGCAACCAAGGTGCATGCCCTTGACCGGAATCGAACCTGGGACCTCTCAGTCCGCAGGCTGACGCTCTATCCACTGAGCCAAACCGGTTACAGCAACCAATTTTTTAAGTGTGCAGTTGAGTGGCATCAAGTAAGTTCACATTGTTGTGCAACCATTACCCTCCATCTGGTCTCCATAGCTCTTTCCAGCTGCCGTTAAAAACTAACTCCCCAACATTAAAGCATGCAACAGACTGACATATTTTAGAAGTAAGTGGGGGGGGGGCAGGAAGACATTAACTAAAGAACTTACATGCATGTATGCATAACCCATGGACATAGACAATAGTGTGGTGAAGGCCTGGGGAGCGGGCAGGAGCAGGGTGCAAGAGGGTCCGTGCGGGGGCAGGAGTAGGGGTCATCTGTCATACTTTCAACAAGTGAGATAAACAAAAAAAGAACTCCCCATTTTCCATTCCCCACTCCCTAGCCACCACCATTCTCCTTTCTGTCTCTATGAATTCAACTCCTCTAGGGACCTTAAGTAAATGAAACCATATAGTATTTGCCCTTTTGTGATTAGCTTATCTCACTCAGCATAATGTCCTCAAGGCTCATCCTTGAGGACATTGTAGCATGTGTCAGGATTTCTTTTCTTTTAAAGACTGCATAGTATTCCAATTTATGGATGGATCACATTTTGTTTATCCGTTCATCTGCATATGGACACTTGGGTTACTTCCACCTTTTGGCTATTGTGAGTAATGCTGCTGTGAACATGGATATTTGAGTCCCTGCTTTCAATTTATTTTGTTTGTATACCCAGAAGTAGAATAATAAATGGATCATGTGGCAATTCTATGTTTTATTGTTTGAGAAAATGCACCAGACTGTTTACCAGAGTATGACCATTTGATTTTATAAATTTTCTCAAAGTCCAGCTCACCCATTTTTCTCCCCCATCCCAACTTTTAAAAAGATATATTTTTATTGATTTCAGAGAGGAAGAGAGAGGGACACACACACACACACACACACACACACACACACACACACACATCAATGATAAGAGAGAATCATGGATTGGCTGCCTCCTGCACACCCCAAACTGGGGATCAAGCTGCAACCCGGTGCCCTGACCGGGAACTGAACTGTGACCTCCCCTTCCCAACTTTTTAATACTTTGTTGCCATCTTTGGGGTAGATGCTTTCAAAAAATAATTTCATAAATTACCTTATGTGCTAGGTTAGTAAGGAAACTTTTGAATTGACAGCCTGCAACACCAAATCCCATACTTAACACCTTGCTGACCAGCTAGTTCAAGCCAGAACTCACCCATGTGGCTGGCTACTTTCAGTAGTTTGGGCAACCCATGATTCTCCCTTACTGTTCCACAAACCAGTGTTTTGTTCTTCAATAAGAGTTCAGCTGTAGACACGCTGTTGTAGTAATTATTTTGGTAAATATGATACCAAGAACCAAGAAAAGGCCGTAAGATGGATGATATCGTCTGTTGTAACTTTTTGCCTTCACCCCTGTATATCTCGAAGTTGCAAATATAGCCATTCTCACTTTCACAAAGCATCGTTACTAAAATTCCATATTTTGTTATTTTTGCCGGATTGTATGTCTTAAATCTTATGCGTCCTCTCCATTGAGTGACAACTGCTGCTTTGCTATATGTAAAGATTGAAGTTTCGAGATAAAGTGATCCAAAAGAGGTCTGACTCTGTAAAGACGGTCTTTGTTACATGTTGTTTGTGAATTATCATTCAGATGAAAGAATGTAAGTATTTGCTCTAACCTCTTAGGTCATAGTTTTTGGAACTATGGATGACTCAAAGGATTGGTTGACAAGTAATTTTTCCATTCTGGCTTCTTCATTAGTCCCATCAATATAATTAAATCAAGAAACTTATTTATCCTATATAATAAAAGGCTAATATGCAAATTGACCAAACGGCAGAACCAGCAGTTGCAATGACGTACACTGACCACAGAGGGAGTGCCGTTCATGGCTGGTGAGTGCTGCGGTGGTGGCAGGAGCCTCTCCCGCCTCTGTGGCAGTGCTAAGACGTCAGTTGGACATCCCTGAGGGCTTCTGGGCTGCAAAAGGGCACTGGCCAGGCTTAGGGACATTCTCCCCCCCTCCCCCCTGCACGAATCTCGTGCACCGGGCCTCTAGTATCTATATAAGTAACATCCATCCATGTTGAAGTTTGAGCAGAGGTTTTGCACTATTTTTGTATTTGGTGATGGTATAAATTGGTTTGAGACATAATGAGATAGAAAAAAATCCTTATCAAAAAATAAATTGGTTGCTTCACTTATACTTTAGGGGTCTTCAAATGGAACAGTTGTGTCTGAAATATTTGTATAATCCTTCAAGGCTGGTAAAATGTCTTTTTCTGCCCATTCTTCAGAATCACTTTCACTGTCAGAGATACTATCACATTTCTCTTTTGCCTTCATGATGGTCTAATGTCAGACTCATTACTATCTTCCAACAAAGTACTGTCTTCCAGCTGACTATCAAAGTCACCCAGCCAATCAGACAAAGTGTCTGCACATAATTCACTCAAATGTTCTTCTCTGCCACAACATGTCTTTTTTAAAACTTTTGCCAGAATAAAAGATGGATGGGAAGAATTAGATGTATTGCTTGTCACGTCTCAGAAAATACTGACTGATGAGTTGAGAAAAAGACACGAGTTAACTTGTGACCAGTCAGCAACGTTTGGGCACAGAAACATGAGTATACTTGTGACCAGGTGTTAAGAGCAGCAGTAGGCAACATGGTTTGGTGTGCTTTTAATCATTTCAGATGGGATCTCTGCCAAAGGATAGAGTTAACACTTGTTAGGCTTTCTGGAATGAAGGATATGTAGTACAGGCAAGTACACTGGCCTTAAAGCTATTTTCAGGGCATTTTCCCTTAATGACGTATGGGAAGGTTTATAGAACAATTAGAGGATGTGGAATTGTTCTTGGCCACTGTTTAAAAAAAAAAAATTCTGCCCAACCTGTTTGGCTCAGTGGGTAGAGCGTCGGCCTGCGGACTCAAGCGTCCCAGGTTCGATTCCGGTCAGGGGCAGGTACGTTGGTTGCGGGCACATCCCCAGTGAGGGGTGTGCAGGAGGCAGCTGATCGATGTTTCTCTCTCATCTGTGTTTCTAACTCTCTCTCCCTCTCCCTTCCTCTCTGTAAAAAATCAATAAAATATATTAAAAAAAAATTCCATCATGTGGAAAATACCGAACATTTACAGGAACATTTGGGTCAGAATGACATGATTCCACTTTGGTGGATTTGTTGTAATCTTTTGGGGACATTAAGAAAAGTCCCCCTAAGGATTGCTGTATTCGTTAGCACTTGCTTTTCTTCTGATTATTAATGGCGTTTTGTGGATGCTTTATCTGGTTGTGCCTTCACCCCTATGTATCTCAAAGTTGCAAATATAGCCACTCTCACTATGTGCTATTAGCAATACCATTTGTTGACAAAGTACACGGAGATTTATGATGATCTGATCATCCTTGATAAAAACCTTAGAATCACTCAGAAGTCCAAGTGATTAATGAGGGGCAATGGTAGTTTCTATCAGGTTAGAGTAACTGGATTCATAGACACCATGAGCCAAGTCACTAGCCTTCCACAGTCTGAGCACAGAGGAATGCCCAAGGGACAGTCTCAGTGCCTCACAAAAGGCCATCAGCAACAAGAGCACAGATGGATGCATTTCAGGGCTCGCCCTGTATATAACCATTGGCCTTCAGTACTAACACATATTACAAAAGTATGCATTTCAAAGGAGGACACCTTGCCACATCTCCTGCCCCACAATCAAAGCGCTTTGTTGGTTGGCAGAAAGAGGCTGGTCCTTGGCTGCTTCGTGCACGTAGCACGCTGGAACTGAGAAAAGGAGCTGGCCTTCGAAAGCCACACAGAAAGCAAACCAAAGCAACAATATTACTATGCAGTAACAATTTTTAAAAATATACATTTTTATTGATTTCAGAGAGGAAGGGAGAGGTAGAAACATCAATGATCAAAGAGAATCATTGATCGGTTGCCTCCTACACACCCCACACTGGGGACTGACCAGGAATTGAACCATGACCTGGTTCATAGGTCGATACTCAACTGCTGAGCCACACCGGCTGGGCTGCAGTAACAATTTTGAAGTGCATCGTTTTTACAAGAGAAGGATAAAGTGTGTTTATGGAGAACTGGACAAAGTAGTGACAATGACTGGTGGTGTTCAGCGGGAGCCACTTGGCATCACAGAGCCACAGGAAAGTGTTAAGATAATTTAATATAGAGCAGAACTCTTCTCGGTGAGAGTGGGGTAGACAAGTTGTTCTTGTTTGTTTCACCAACCAGGAGTGGTCTGCAAGGATTTTCACAAACTAGTCTCTCAGATTGCTGAAAACTCATGTCACGTGCCCACATTATTTTACCCCTGCCCCAGATTCTCAGCATATTTCATAATTTGTGTTTCCTCAGAAGTGCTTATAATCTGTATAATCTTCTAGAACAGCGGTCTCCAACCAGTGGTCCATGAGGTCCGAAAGGTTGGCGATCTCTATTCTAGAATGGAGTCCACATTCCTCTTGGCAAGAGGATAGACAGGTGTATTTTGCCTGATAATGAGCAAGGCCATGGTTTTAGGTCTTGAACTTCATGTCTGTTTGACAGTGGCGGTAGGGAAAAGCAGGCCTGACCAAAGGGGTTTACAGGGTAGTAACTGCCTCACCCGAGATAGCTTTTCCATCCTATGTGCATTTTGAGCTCTACTTTGTGTACTGTCAAATCCGAACTGTTATGGAAGCATTTGAGTTAATAGCATCCATTCCATTGAAAAGACCAGACCTCGGGCAGGTTCAGGCCTGATCGAAAGTGATGAGATGAGAGACAGTGCTCTGCGGCTACTGTCCAGACTGTATCAATCCATATTTCAGATGACAGCTGAGTCACCAACCTCACCAAGCCTCAGTTTCCCTCCCTGCGATGGGGGCATAGTACTGGGCTTAGAGGTGATTGTCAGCATTTTATTACCAGGCTGTTCTATGAAGCCCCAGTTGGATGCCTGCACCTGATAGGAGCACAGTGAGTGAGATTCCTGGTGGCTATTACTGTGAGGCCCTAGGGCAGCCGTGGGCAAACTACGGCCCGCGGGCCGGATCCGGCCCGTTTGAAATGAATAAAACTAAAAAAAAAAAAAGACCGTACCCTTTTATGTAATGATGTTTACTTTGAATTTATATTAGTTCACACAAACACTCCATCCATGCTTTTGTTCTGGCCCTCCGGTCCAGTTTAAGAACCCATTGTGGCCCTCGAGTGAAAAAGTTTGCCCACCCCTGCCCTAGGGGCCCCTTATACTCCTCATCAAATGCTTACAGAGCACACACCTGTGCTAGGGCTGTGCTCACAACTATGAGGCTTTCTCATCCAGGCTTTGATTCTGGGTCCCCATCATAAGCCCATGCTCCTTTGTGCAAATCAGTCACCTCTCTGCCCCTGTCTTTTCATCATTAAAATGGAGATGACAGTAGCACCTCTCTCAGGGACTGCTGGCAGGGTAGAGTGTCGTGGTGCCCGGCAGGAGCTTGGCATGGTGCCCAGCCTGCACAAAGGTTGGTATGAGGCTGGTGTTGTCACTGTTAGCTCTTAGCCAACAGGCAGTTCTGTATTTGTGTTGATTACAATGCTTTCCTATTGAAACCTCACTGAGATCTGAACGGAAGAACCCAAGGTTTTGGTTGGGAAGTGCTGAGGGGAGGGTGTGATTTTGAATAGTGGGGCCGTAGTGGGATGAGAGTAGGGACAGGGAGGATGCACTAGGGGCCAGGCGAGAGGGGAGGACAGGAGGTGGAGAGAGTGTCAAGGATCCCCTGACGGGCTGTTGTTCTAAGGTAGCCCAGTGCAGAAGGGCAGAGGGTGTCCAGCTCCTCCTTCCCGTGTCTTGCCTAGGTCTTCAATGTAGGACCATGTTTTTGTTTAATAGAATTAGTAGTGTGGTGGGCCTAACGGGGCTAAAAGGGCCTCTGTGGAACCCTGACACCAATGACAATCTCATTTTCATGGGAACATGCATTGTTTCCCGAACACTGAATTCCTGCCACACCATATTCATAAGCGGGGGATTGTGTGGTTTTGGAATCGTGTGATCAGACTAGCGAGACATGGCTAAGGCTTAGGCATCACCCTGCTTCCCTTCCTCTCCCCCTCCCTTTTCTCCTCTCCCTCCTGTCGGTCTATTTCTATTACTTTGTGATTTCTTGACTGTAACGTCTAGTAAATGTTTCTTGTTACAGAGTATGGTGTTTGTGAAAACTTACGGAAGCTGGAGATCACGGGTGTATCTTGTCGAGATGTCTATGCGAAGCGTAAGTTAATCTAATATCATCTCATCCATCATTAATTTTGTTCCAAGAGCAGGCACCTTGAGCATCAATGATGGATAATAAATTATTTTGACCGAAAACCTAGTTCCATTCTTAGACCTTAATTTTAATGTCATAATTGACATTTTTATTTAATTTTTTAAAGATTTTTTAAAATTGATTTTTAGAGAGAGAAGAAAGGAGAGAAAGAGGGAGGAAGGGAGAGGGAGAAAGAGAAACATCTGTGTGAGAGGGAAACATTGATCAGTTGCCTCCTGCATGCCCTCTACCGGGAATTAAGCCCACAATCCATGCATGTGCCCTGACTGGGAATTGCAACCTTTCAGTGCACGGGACAATGCCCAACCAACTGAGCCACATTGGCCAGGGTATAATTGACATTTTAGAGACAGCACTGGTAGTAATAGCACTAAAACGGATGGGGCCTCTCTTCTCCCTTTCTGGGCATGTCAGTACCCTTATTTTTCAACCCATAACAGGATATTAGGTGTCAAGGACCTGTAGATCGGAGAAACATATCTACACTGGGAACAAACTCGGGTGCTTCCAGAGGGGTCCTTCTCTCTGGATTCTGGGTCCATGGCCTGATTAGATGTGCGATGGCTGATAGTAACCGGGAAATGGAGCCGTGAGCCTCCCGCTGACTCCCTCAGCTAACAGGCTGCCTGTGGAGCAGCTCTCCCCTCCAGCCTGGCACTGGGCTCCAGCCCTTCAGTTCAGTCTTCCCTTCAGTTTCCTTTACTTTCCAGAGTCGTCAGCAACACTCCCTGAGTGCTCTGAGCTTCCCCAGCCCCAAGTATCTTCCCAGCTGGCCTTTCCCCTGGGCCCCTTTGTAGGAGGCTGTGAAGGCTCCTGTTAACGCTGATGTGGCCCAGGAGCAGCGGAGGCACAGGAAGCAGCATGCTCACTCACCACCCACTTGGGGTGTGGCATGGATTATTTTAGCACCCGGAGGTGGGGATTAAAGAACAGAGTAAGAAAGATAATGATGACTCAGTTCTCTTTGGCTTAAAGTTGACCTGTTGACCATTCTGAAGAGGGCCTTAAGTGTTCATCTTAAAACCATCTTAGAAAATTTTGATTTTCACGTTCTCCTGAACTTTCTACCCAGTTCTCCATTGAAAGAAGACCAGGTGATGTCTGCTTACCAAGCACCTCACCCAGGAACTGAGGGCCACGCTTCTCCAAGGAAACATCTGGGTGCTCCAGGCTTTCTTGCAAGGTCTGGGGACTAATTGGGGCCACTCTCTGAATCCCATCTTTTCCGTGGATTTGTTCCTCTCAGAGTCCCCTTCCGAGACACCCCTCCTTCACGTGGCTGCACTCCCAGGACAGCTAGAGCTGGCACTTGTGCAGAGCGGCTGACCGTGGGAAGCCCAGGCGGTGTTCAGTCTCTATATCTGGGCTGATTTCATCATCTCATCGCTTCCTCATCCCATCAGACTCTCCACACTGTGATCCCCTGGCCATTTGGGAGTGTTGGATTGGTTAGTCTTTCTGTGTTAGAATTTGCTCACACTTCAGGCGATTTCCTATCAAAAGGCTCTAAGTCCCTCTTCCATGCACAATTCTTGGTGGCTCAGCCGTGACTGATTTCCTATCAAAAGGCTCTAAGTTCTTCATGGGGCTTCCTCTTCCATGCACAATTCTTGGTGGCTCAGCCGTGACCTCCAAGTTCTTGTCCCCTCTCACCTGCCTCAGAGAGACTTGGAAACTTGGAAAGGCTGTTGTCGGGGCCTCTCTGCCTGCCACACATCAGCTCCGGTTCTGCTAACTCCTAGCACCCCCTACTCTTCCCTCCTGTGGACCTTGGGCTTCACCCTTGCCCCCAGCCACCATTTTCACACCTGCTACTGCCTCCTGAGTTACTGTCCCAGCCCTGGGCCCCACTGCAAAGCTGATCTGCTCAAGACCTCTCTCCCTGCTCCTCCATCCCCGTGCACTTTCAGACTTTGGTTTCTTCTCTTGCCTCTGCTTCACACCCCACCAACCCCAGAAGATGTGCGTCTCTCCAGAGGAAGTGAGTCTCGTGGAAGTAACCCTTCCTGTCCTCTCATCTCATCAGCAAGAACAATGTCTGTGATTCCTCCAAAGCCCAGAGTTTCAGAGGCAGGAAGCTGGTTGCTCCCTTGCTCCCCTCCTACCCTTTATTCTATGGGAGCCCACATGGGTCTGGCTCCACTCTCGATTTCTCAGTGTTTTATTCAGAGCTCAGTGTCTTAAATCTAGCCAGTCCGTAGAGTTGGAGGAATTCACTCTTGCTGTTGGCATTGGTGTTAGAGTCAGAACCAGGCACTCCCTGCAACAGTCTGTACATACACACAAGAAAGCTTTCCTGGCTCTGTGGATGTCCACTGGCTTTTATGAGTATCTAATAGGACAAGTTCTTATCTTTGGGAACTGGTTTTTGAGTTTCCTTGGCCATTTGATGATAGTGTCTTAAAGCAGCATGAAGACTGTTCTCTCTTGAAGAGTTGTGAGTCTCAAAGTAGTGTCCTGGAGCGGGCCAGGTGCTCACGTCTGCCAGGCATTAGGGGCTGTGACACCCAGAGGACAGCACACCTGGTGAATAAGGCCCCCATGGAGCTCGTCTCAGCGGTGAGGGAGGGGTTGGCTGGGCCCTGCTGGTGGCTATCCTATATAGAGAGGGTACCTGGGAACAGGGGGGCAGGGTGGCGGTGTTTGTACACGAAGACCCAGGGAAAAGCCCCGAGATGGAAAAATCTACCTCCGTAAGCGAGAGCAGGGAAAAGAAGGAAGAACAAGTCTGGCCACTCTAGTCTGGTAATCAATGGAGTTTATTAGGGGAAACTTACAGACAAGGCATGTCACGGGCAGCTGCAGGATGAAATGCATCTCTGCACCGCTTGACAGGCACCAAAGAAATATATGGGGTAGAGGGGAGATAGTCACATTCTAGTATGTGAATGCTACCAGGTACGGGAAACACTTTCCATGCTCTTCCAGGTCAGGGCAACAACCTGTTCCAGAACCAGCACATAGCAAGAGGCAAGGGAGGGTGCTTATTTATATCTGAATGAACATCATTATTTTTTTTTAAATATGTTTTTATTGATTTCAGAGAGGAAGGGAGAGGGAAAACAACTTAGAAACATCAATGATAAGATAGAATTATTGATTGGCTGCCTCCTGCACGTCCCTTACTGGGGATCGAGTCTGGTATTTGGGATGTTCCCAGACCAGGAATCGAACTATGACCTCCTGGTTCCTGGGTTGATGCTCAACCACTGAGTCACACCGGCTGGACTGAATGAATATCATTTATGATCAAACAGTCTCTAAGGGGGCTTTGCAGAAAGCAACTTCCGTTCTGGCTCAGGTTCAGCTTGCAGGACAGACAATGGTCATGTCAAGGAACAGTCTTTTCTCTATAGGTGGGTAGTGACTGCTAGGGAGCAAGAGATGGTGTGGCCAGAGGTAAGTCAGGAGTGGGCAACAGAGAGGGGACAAGAGCCATGGCGAGGTCAACAAGCACACATGCGTGTGGGGCATGGGTGGACAGAGAGGGACATCTGGAGATTTCTTTTGACTGCTGATTCTTTTATTTTTTTTAATCCTCACTGGAGGATATTTTCCCATTTATTTTTAGAATGGAAGAGAGAGGGAAAGACAGAGAGAAATATCGATGTGAGAGAAGCACATTGATTGGTTGCCTCCTGCATGCGCCCTGACCAAGGCCTGGGCTGGGGAGGAGCCTGCAACCAAGGTACCTGCCCTTAACTGGAAGCCAACCTGGGACCCTTTGGTCCACAGGCCGACACTCTATCCACTGAGCCAAACCGGCTAGGGCTGATTCTTTTAAAAAAATTTTCATTGTTACAAGTGTCAGAGATATCCCCTTTTCCCGCACTAGCCCCCCTGCACCCTGCTCCCGCCCCCTTGACTGCTGATTCTTGATTCTTTGAAAACAGTCAGGAAATCCAGAGAATGACTCATATAATCTTCATTTAGTGTCCCAAAGTGTTTAATTTGCCACCAGCTAAAGCAGGTTTCACAGTGAAGGCGCATGTTTTTGTGAGTTTGCTTTGAAGGCCTTATCCAGGAGAAAATTACTTAGCTTCTGGAGCAGGTGGTGGAAGAAAGTCAACCTTAGCCCCTGGCATAGGTGGAAGAGTGAGCCAGCCTTGACTCAGAAGCGAAGCCTCTGAGTGAGGAGCTGGCAGATGTCCAAAACAAAACAAACACGAGCAAAGGAAAGCGCTGGGCACACACTATACAAGCTGAATATCTTAGTTGGGGCACAAGGGCTCCCTAAACAGTCACTCCAACTGTCCACAAGCTGCGTCCTCTGCTTTCCCACCTCAGTGAGCTCCATTGACCAGGACAGTAGAGGGAGGAGAGTGAGCATGAAGAGTGTCCCAAGCCTGTCGCCATCATGAGTTTCTGGTGTGAACATATATCACAACGTTTTCTTTCTAGCCAGGCCTCTCATTTTTGTCAAGTGCTTGCCTCCTACGGTGCCGGGGGTTGAGTAGGATGGTGGTGAGGGAGCAGGTGTTGAGTCATATGAAAACTGTTTATACCATTGTGAAAGTGGAACCATCCTTAGCCCTTTCCCTGCTGTGTCGTTCAGGTATAAACCCTCGCGTGAAGTCGGGCCGTTTTATGAAAATTCTTCCCGATTACGAGCACATGGAGTACAGAGATGTGTACACCTGCCGTATGTACCTCCTGCTACTTTGGCTGTGGCGGGGGAGCAGGGCCAGAAGCTGCTTGGAGAGGGACCTCTAACTCACAGCACGCAGATGCTTTGGTCCTAACGGCGAGCTGACCGCCTTGGCTTTTGCTGTCTTTTCACCTTTCTGCAGCGTTCTCTGTGGCTCAGCCATGACCAGGGTTACATCTGAGTGGTGGCTAGGGGCTACTGTACATATGGGCCAGGTTTCTGCAGCATCTTTTGTTTTTGAGGGAGTATCAGCATGATCACTCTGTTGATGCACATTTTAACATTTATTGAGACTGAGAGGACAGACAGAGTAGAAATGAAATGTAAGTAGTTTACTTCTAGGCTTCTTAAGTTGATCACATTTGGACAGCATATGTGAATTTGAAAAAATTACATAAACATGAACCTATATATATCTGTCTGGAACTTATATCTGAGACTGAAAATGGACAAAAGTAGTAGAAACAGTTCATTATTTAGAATCTGATTCCTCTTTTGTTGTTGTTGTCGCTAATCCTCCCCTGAGGATATTTTCCCATTGATTTTTAGAGAGAGTGGAAGGGAGGGGGAGAGACAGAGAGAGAGAGAGAGAGAAACATCGATGAGAGAGAGACACATTGATTGGTTGCCTCGCCCCTTTGCCTAGACTGGGGATCGAGCCCGTAACCAAGGTACATGCCCTTGACTGGAATCGAGACTGGGGATCGAGCCCGTAACCAAGGTACGTGCCCTTGACTGGAATCAAACCTGGGCCCCTTCAGTCCACAGGTCGACGCTCTATTCACTGAGCCAAACCAGCTAGGGCAGAACCTGATTCCTCTTGATTGGCATTACTTGGGCTCTGGAAATTTTCCTAAGCCATAGTCCACAGTGACTAAGGCTATCTCCACTTTTTATTAGGTTGAGTTGAGATGGAGATCATGAACTTTGGTTGTCAAGAAAGATACTAAAACTATCTGCATGAGCTGAAAGCAGTTTTTACGTTTGTAGAAGTACAGAGACAACCCTGCTGCTTACTCTCTCAGCCCTGCCAAGTGTGCCCTGTGACAGCATCGCCTGCGTGGACTAGACCCACTTCTAAGTCTTTTAAGTGTACAATTTCTAACAAAACCTACTCAGACCACAAGGAGTAGAATCATCTATGGAATTTCTCCTAACCACTGCCAGGCTCTGGACATCTAGCTAAAGTGCTCGCTGGTCCCACTTTACTTACTCCAGGGGAGGTGGAGATGCCAGGACTGATCAGCCAGCTTTGGGGTGGTGTCTGAGCACTGTGCACTACTGTGGACACCACCCACAGTGTTGGTGTAATCAGGCCCAGAGCTGAACTGCTTGAGTAAAGACCATGGCAAGGGGGACATGTAGGAGTGTGTGTGAGCAGTCAGGAGTGTGTGAGAAGTCAGGAGTGTGTGTGAGCAGTCAGGAGTGTGTGTGAGCAG
>NW_005356042.1:5487573-5513129 GCF_000412655.1 Myotis brandtii
ACAGGGATATGTGTGAGCAGTCAGGAGTGTGTGTGAGCAGTCGAGCAGTCAGGAGTGTGTGAATATTCAGGAGGAGCTGGGGGCTTGGCTGGGGCTGGATAGCAAAGGGGAGGGGCGGGCCAAGTCTGAAGGTATGAATTCTGTTCTTTTCCAAACCTCTTAGAAGTAGCCTCTCTAGAACATTTTGTCCTAGACTGACCTGCCCTCACTGCTTATCAGTGGGTGAGCCAAGGTGCCTTCTGTAGGCCTGGGGACAGAAAGTCACATAGCACTTATTGATGAGAACAATCCATCAGTTGCCACAGCTGTGCTGACGGGAATGGCCTGGCCTGGGCTTTTAAATACAAATGGACAAGCACTTAGAGGCTCATTATGTCATACATTTGCCACAGGATTCTCCTAGAACAACAATCTATCTGGAGCTTATATCTGAGACCAAAAATGGAATTCTGACCCACCTCTGGGAGGGAGGCTTGGTGGCCGAGACCTAGGAAGTGCCTGGAGTTGTGTGGGGGTGTTCTTTTTGTTCCCAAGGGGTGGTCAGAAGTTTCCTGTAGCTTGTAAGGGTGCCACCACCCTTCTGGGCGAGGACTTCCAGAGCCTCTGGACTGTAGCCACTAAAGTGATGCCCGCCAGCTGCTGGTGGCTGACAGCTTCGAGGAGGCTGGTGTAACTGGAGACTGCTGTCTTCTCTAAGGTTTGAGTTATAAAAGTACAGCAGTCATTAAAGAAAACCTGAAAGAGCCAGGAAATATGATGAGAATAACCAGTTGTAAGCATTAGTTCCATTTCTCTGTGGACATATTTGAACTGTGCGTGGTCTGTTACCTCCATGACAATGTGTGAAAGAAGAAAGGTCATTTCAACCCGAATTTCAAGCTTTACTGTGCCCAGGTGTTTGGTGTTCCTTGCTCCTAGCATGTTCTACATGTTCTAATGGAGTGCAGCTCAGAATTTCTTTCTACCGTGAGCCAGGCTTTCCAGAGAAGTCTGCTGTGATGATTGGCTTGTGAGGTCCTTGGGACCCTGCTCTGTTCCTGGGCCTATTGAGTTCTCCTAGTCTCTTAAAACTGTCCGGGCCTTGGTTCCATTGGACCAGAGAGGATCCACAGTCTTGAGTACATGATGCTGCCCTGGAGAGAAGCAAGTCATCACCTGAGGCTGCAAATTCTGTTAGAGCTTTGTGGCCTCAGATTAGCTGCTTTTGCTGTGTCACTTTTATTTTTCTCAATATCGGGCCATATGTCGTTGCCTGATATTCTTGATAATTCCTGTCTGTAGAAGTTGGAAGCATCATGGGGGGATGTGTTGTCCTTATGACATATTTAACACGTTCTTGTGTGCAAATTGATGGTGACTTGTCGAAGAGCATTTTTGAACTTAAAAATAACTGTAACCATAGGGTTCTGAGTTTTGAGGTTCTGACCTAGAATTCTGGCAGTCTCCAGATTGCTCTAGCAGACACAGGGAATATCACTCACCACATGGTGAGGAGGTGGACAGGTCACTTTTAACCAATATCCAGCTCAAGGCGGTCAGGCAGGAGGAAATTCTTTTTATTCACAGGAGGGTTAGCCCCTTACTCTAGTCAGGAAGAGCCCATTTTGGAGTTTGAAATTAGAAAAAGCATGTCTCTGCTCTTGCAGCAAGGCAGGAGGGGTTTCCTTTTACTGGTGGGAGAGGCAGCTTTCTGTATTCAAGTCTTCACCTGATTGGATGAGGCCCACTACATTGGGGAGAGCAGTCAGCTTTATTCCATCCACCGATTTAAATGTTAATCTCACCCAGAAACAACCGCACAGACACATCCAGAATAACGTGGCCCAGTCAGGTTGACACATGAAATTAATCACCACACACTGCCTGCACAGAGGCCCCAGACCCTTCACCTGGCAGTTGGGGACTTGTATAAGTTGGTTGCCCATTCATTCATTCATTCATTCACTCCACAAGTACATGTGCAAAGGAAATTGAAGTGAAGGACATTTTCCAAAATGTTTACTGCAGCTGGTCATCTCTGTGTAGTGGGATTTCAGGTTGGCACTGGGATTTCTTCTCTCCAGTTGTCTTCAGTCAGTATCTATGCATTGCTTTTTAAATAAGGTGGGGAGGTGCCATTTTTTTAAAAAAAGTGAGATGACCCAACTTAATTCTTAATACACAGGCCCATGACATGTTGAACTCTGTCCCCACCTTTTAAAGAATCCTGCGCTTCCTCAGTTGTGTAAACTGATGGGATGCTCATCACTTCAGAAAGGCGCCCAGTCTGTGTCTTACAAGACAGCAGTTCTCTGTCCCTGGAGCTGCTTACAAAGGGGCTGGATTTCAAAATGACCCAATTGTCTGTTTTATTATGCTTGTTTTTTAAAAGCTCACTCCTTTAAATATGTGTGTGTGTGTTTTATTGATTTCAGAGAGAGGAAGGAAGAGGAATAGAGAGAGAGAAACATCAGTGATGTGAGAGAATCACCTATCAGCTGCCTCCTGCATGCCTCCTACTAGGGATGGAGCCTGCATCCTGGACATGTGCCCTGACCAGAAACCATGACCTCCTGGTTCATAAGTCAATGCTCAACCACTGAACCACACTGGCCGGGCTGTTTTATTATGCTTTTTAAAGACAGTTTTATTCTTAGAATTCTTTAGAAACTTTTGTAGGTAAGATTTGCTTCACTTCACATGTTTATAAGGCGCTGTTACAAGCCTTGAGCCTGCATCTTGGACATGTGCCCTGACCAGAAACCATGACCTCCTGGTTCATAAGTCAATGCTCAACCACTGAACCACACTGGCCGGGCTGTTTTATTATGCTTTTTAAAGACAGTTTTATTCTTAGAATTCTTTAGAAACTTTTGTAGGTAAGATTTGCTTCACTTCACATGTTTATAAGGCGCTGTTACAAGCCTTCATAATTCTCTCTTCCTCCTCCTGCCCTTTCCTCTGATTTACTATAAAGTGAAGACTGGCTGCCTCTGAAGTGAAGACCTGCTCTTTCTCTCTTCCTGCAGTGCTCCACCGATACAGACACATCTTGGGATTGTGGCAGCCAGATATCGGGCCCTATGGAGGACTGCTGAATGTGGTGGTAAGTCCGAGAGCCTCGAGTGTGGGTTCTTGTGAAGTCAGGACTGCTGTCCCACATGGACGGAACGTAGTGCCTTTTCTACCAGAGGGGCAAGTCAGCTGTTCTCTATGGACATTCGAGTAATCACAGGAGCTTCTCATCAGGTTGTATTTTGTGGCCCTAGCTGGTTTCATGCAGAACAGCAGTCTCCCCACAGTGAAGGTTGCATGTGCTCTGAATGGTGCCTTTTGAACAGCCCTGGGCCCAGGTGTTGCTGTAGCTGATGTCGAAGTCAAACAGAGTCAGGTGCCCCCTGGGGAGTGCTGGTGTTTTGCTCCTGCGTTCCCTCTTGTTGGCACGTGCCAGAAGCCCAGTCCAGGGGCCTGGCTGCACATCATATAATGGTAGTGGTCTGCCTCTCAATGGCCTCTGGGCCCTGGGTAGTCTCGGTGTAGCTCTTCAGAGCCCAGTCCAGGTGGGCTGCCTGGTGATGCTAGTTACTCTGTCACTCTGTATATTTTGCTCACCAGGTGGGGTTTTGGACAGAGATAAATACTGCTTTATATTCTTCATATTTGGTGGAAACATTCATTAAGAAACACATTTACATGTGTTATGTTTCATATCCCTGGGGAAAAGTGTTGCTTTTAAAACATTCTCTCAGAGACAAGCCAGACAGCTCCCAGGGTGGGCATATTTTTTTTCCTTTTAGTCAGGCCGGTGATAATTGTTTTTCATACTGGCAGTGAGTAATAGAGTAAAAAAAAAGAAGGGCTTCTGAAAGCAGGGGATAATTACAGGAAAATGGAACCCGTGACTGAACAACAGCACTGGCTCTTGTCTCAGACCAATTAGCATGAAAGTGTCGATAGAGCTAGACCTGGTGGATCCAGGCTGTTCTGGGGAAGCAGGAGTGACTGCTGGGCCATCCCAAACCGGGCTGTCCCTGTCCCCTCACTGAGAACGTGGGTGCCTTTGTGCTGAGCACGTGTGTGGGGACTGTGCCGTCCTTTGATCTGAGCTCTGTCACTTTCTGTCACTCACTGTCTCAAACACACAAGAATAGGGGGGATGGCAGCATGAATTACCAATGCCCACACGTGGATTCAGCAGTTACCTATCGGGTGCCACGTTTGTGGCCTCTGTCTCTGCCCCTTGGTGGTTTGTTTTCAGGCATTTTCAAGCAAATCCCAGGCCTGTGCCGCTTCATCTGTTCGTACTTCAGTGTGGATCTCTAAATCTGGGTATTTTCCTATGTATCCACCACATTCTCATCACACCTTACAAAAGTAGCAATAATCCCTTGATATCTATTACTTGAGACATAGCCAATATGGAAGGTTCCCCGATTATCTCAAAGCTGCCTTTGACAGCTGGTTCATTGAAATCGGGACCTAAACGAAGCCCTCGCATTCTATTAGTGTGTTTTGCCTCATGAGTCTCTCCTGTTGAAAGCAGAACTCCCTTTTTTTCCTCAGGTCAGTTGCCCTAGTGCAGTGGTCGGCAAACTCATTAGTCAACAGAGCCAAATATCAACAGTACAACGATTGAAATTTCTTTTGAGAGCCACATTTTTTAAACTTAAACTATATAGGTAGGTACATTGTTATTAACTTAATTAGGGTACTCCTAAGGCTTAGGAAGAGCCACACTCAAGGGGCCAAAGAGCCGCAAGTGGCTCACGAGCCGCAGTTTGCCGACCACGGCCCTAGTGGGTGACACTTTCTGGATTATTCCGCTTGCTTTTTTCTCATGTCATTTAGCTCCCCCCCGCTTTCTACCCCTGACTTTAGATCTGGAAGTTCTCTCTAAAAGGCTCTTTTGGATTCAGATCCAACTGCTTTTTTTCTATTTAAAAATTAATTTTTTCCAGCCTTATCAAGGTATAATTGACAAATTACAAGATTTATAAAGCATATGTTATGGTGATTTGATATACGTATACATTGTAAAAGGTTTCCCACCATCTAGTTAATTAACACATCCATTACCTAACGTTTAAGTTGTACTCTTGCAAATTCTAGTGATACAATACAGTGTTATCAACTATAGCACATTTTTTTTACATTAGAGAATTACTTTCTAATTAACAAGCGCTTGGTTGTGGGGCTGTGCTTGTCCCATTGCCATAGATCAGGCGCATCTGATGTCTCTTGGTCCTGAGGTTCTCCATGGGACTGGGGTGTGGAGACGTGGGATGGTCATCCTGGACAGCTGTGGGGGGAGAAACCTCTGCCTCAGTGCCTCACAGTAACCCTCACGTGGACATGCGCCCTTTCTCCTCACCACAGGTGGATGGCTTGTTTATTATTGGCTGGATGTACCTGCCTCCCCATGACCCTCATGTGGATGACCCAATGCGATTCAAGCCCTTGTTTAGAATTCACCTGATGGAGAGGAAGTCAGCCACGGTGGAGTGCATGTACGGCCACAGAGGGCCCCACAACGGCCACATTCAGGTGAGCGTATGCTTGGGCTCCCTTAGACATGGCAGCCACACGCAGTCGAGGGGTGAGGTCTCCCCTGCTCTTCCAAGTTCTGGTGCCAGCTGAGTTTGCAGTGGTGTTTCTAGTTATAACCCTGTGTCCATACAGATCAGGGGAAATGGGAGGAAACGGCTCTACCTCCTTCCCTTCTGTGTATTTATGCTGTGGTGCTGTGATGTAACTCCCCAAAGAATCACTAGTTGGAACCCTCTACTGGTTCTGCATTCAGTTAAAACCATTTGTTCTTTCCAACCACAATTCCTCACTGTTCTATTTTCAAAACCTCTAACACTAAGAAACGATAGCCCCTCTTTCCTGCTGTAAGAATCTCCTCGGAAAAGCACAAACACCTCTCTCTCTGGTGCACCGCTCCTCTGAGAAGGAAGTGCGTGCTCAGGGTAGTCCTGAGCTCCCTTTCCTGGACTGGTCACGATTTGTAGGCATATGGGGCTTCTGTAGATGAGTGGGGTGCAGCACTGAGGAGGGTTCATTGTCCGATGGAGATGCCACAGCTGATGTATTGTTCCCCGCTCTCCTTTGTCATGAATGCTCAAGATTGTGAAGAAGGACGAGTTCTCCACCAAGTGCAACCAGACGGAGTACCACCGGATGTCTGGCGGGAGGCAGGAGGTGAGCCTGCGCTCCTGTCACCAGGAGCAGACGTCATCAGCATGCCGCCAGCCGGAGGGCTCTCTCCCATGGTTCATCCTCACATTGTTGGTGCAGAAAGTGTGTCTAACCCTTTTGTCAGAAACGGCCTCATATGGATTTGTGTACACAAACATATGTTTTTGTTTCCCCGCTGCTATGCAAAGAGCCGAGGTCCAAGGAAATCTCAGTGTATTGCTTGCCAATTCCCCACAAATAACCTGGAGGACTGGCTGTGAAAGACATGAGTTTATTAGGATTTACGTGCAGGCCAGTGAAATTACTGCAACACAGGCTTTCACAGTACAGGATTATATAGAGTACAGAAAACAAAGCAAACGGGGCATGCTGGGTGGGCGTGCTCACACACACACACACACACACACACACACGCACAAGCTGTGTAAGATAAAAGCACCAGCTATTCGATCCAGGTTCACATCCGTAAACAGTTTCTTTTTGGCAGCTTCTGTGACCGAGAAGGTGGCCAGGCTCCCAAGGTCCCATAGCACCCTTACAGATGGCCTTCATCATATTCCCGCAGGGTGGGAGGAGGAATTGGAGCTTGGGTAGGGGCCCATGTCCTCATAGACCACACACCCACCAACCCTCAGAATGAATGACCAAAAGGAAATCGTTTTCAGTAGGCAATTCTCCTTCATCCCGAGAGCTTCTGTGTGCTGCACAGATTTCTTCTTGGAGGTGAGTTACAGGCAGATGAGCGGGCTGTTCTCAGAGCCTCACTGTTCTCCCCACGGGTGGACCTGGGGATGTCGATTTTCAGACCAGGCAGAGCAGTGGGTAAACCTGCAAGTCAGCTACACCAAGAGTTTCTTTGTGCTTCCTTTTGTTTGCACAAGTAATTTTAACTTGTCTTTGGGTTGTAGTTTTCTGAGGATCTAAGTCATAATACCATTTCCAAATATTGTCATTTCTTTTTTAATTTTTACAAATAGGGAACACTTCACAAATTTGCATGCCATTTTTGTGCAGGGGCCATGCTAATCTTCTCTGTGTCGTTCCAATTTTAGTATATGTGCTTTCGAAGCAAGCATAATATTGCCGTTTCTTAAGAAAAACTTGGACTTTTAAAATATAGAACACTCATTACAGCATCTACATATTTGTTGGGTGTGCATTTCTCAACCAGTTTTTTTAAAAAAATAATTCTTTATTGTTGAAAGTATGACATATGTCCCCTTTTTTCCTCCATTGACCCCCTCCCACTCACTCCCACCCCAGGCCTTAACCACCCTATCGTCTGTACGAGGGTTATGCATATATGCATACAAGGTCTTTGGTCGATTACCTCCCACCCACACTCCCTTCCCCACCTTCCCTCTGAGATTCTGCACTCTGTTCCATGCTTCCATGTCTCTGAATCCACTCCATTCATCAGTTTATTTTGTTACTTAGATTCCACATATGAGTGAGATCATGTGATACTTGTCTTTCTGTGACTGACATTTCACTTAGCATGATGCTCTGCAGGTCCCTCCTTGCTGGCTCAAAGGGTAAGAGAGTCTTTTTTATTGCTGCATAGTATTCCATGGTATAAATGTACCACAGCTTTTTTATCCACTCATCTACTGATGGGAACTTGGTCTCAGCCAGTTTTTGAGTCTCTGATGGCTTGTGCTAGCTTGTGATCCCTTTATCATTCTGCTTATGAAGGAATCAGTGAGTTGTCCAAGCCAGCCCTGTGGGATCATAAACTGCATCCACAGGGATTGCCAATTCTCCCACTTGCTTACATGCAAAGTCCAGTTCCAGGATTTCCGCCAGCTTTGCGCACCTTTGAAGGCCAAGTCCAGGTTGTCTTGATGCTCAGGCAGGGTCTTCTGCCTGAGCCTCACAGGTGCATTCTGTGTGACTCTCTTATGTGCTCTGCAAACTGTAGGCACAGCGACTGGATCCCTGTGAGCAGTAGTGTAGCCTTCGGGCCATCCCAAACTCTGCCTCCCCAGTGCAGACGCTGCCTGGCTTGTCTTTATGGATGATGGCCAAGGCCCAGCCACCCCTTGACTTCCCTGACCCTGCCTGTCAAGGCCCCCCTACCCAAGGGTTCTGAAAACTTGGGGGCTGCAGAGCAGAGCAGAGACAGGCAAGGAAGTACCCAGGTACTAAAATGATGTCTTATCATCATCAAATAGGAAATCAGCAGAATCTGTCAGGAATAGGTGCTGATATAGCCCCACCTAGGAGCCGTCTCCAAACCCACTCTCCAGCCTCCCTTTATGTTTTTTGGCATTTCCGATGTAGTGACAATCTCACTCTCGCAGTTGGATATATTTTTTTTAGGCTTAATTATTACTCCAGAGAGATTTTCTAGTCTCATTAGACCCCTTCACAAGTTTTAATTTTAGTTCAGCATAGCATTCCATCATCTTGCTCTGATGTAATCGGATATAACCATTCTTCTGCAGGTAGACATGGGGTTTGTGCTCAAATATTCATGTTTCTCCTATTACCCTCTTGATCACGTGTTTGAGTGACTTACCCTCTGGGAGCTTCAGTTCTTATGTATAAGATGGGGCCATACCATTATCTGCAGGCCCTAAGTGATCTTGGAGTGTTGAATAGGACACCACACATGAATGACTTAGCACCAGGCCTGGCTGGAGCCATCCAGAGGATGCCTGGTGTTACTACCCTCACCCCACTGTCTGAACTCCATGGAAACCTTATGGATCATGCAGAAATGGAATTGCTGTGTGGAAGGCCCTGAAGATGCTCCAAATTCCTGTTACATGTTGTCAGTTGGTAGGGCCTTGTGTACAGCCTGCCAGGGCAGGTGAGCCATGCCCCCCATGCTCCTGTTGGCTCTGGTATTGGCCTTGGTGAAGGCAAGACCAGTTAGCACGTGGACTTCGGGTTAGCTCTGATTCCGTCACTTACTAGCTAGGCGACTTTGAAAAGGTTGCTCTACTTGTGTAAGTCCCAAACCTCTGTAGGACAAGGAAAATGTTAACACCCATCTCCTAGGCCAGTGGTTCTCAACCTTGGCTGCACATTAGAATCACCTGGGAATCTTTTTAAAATCCTGATTTCTGGGCCTCATCCTCGATTTTAAAAAGATTCCCAGGTGATTCTAATGTGCAGCCAAGGTTGAGAACCACTGGCCTAGGCCGTTGTGCAGATTAAGCAATGATTATACAGTGCTAACATATGGTAAGCCAGCCCTGGGTAAATATTAAACTGGTTCTTATATGTTCTAGGCCCCTGAGTTTTTCCTTATGTATATATATGCTAGAAGATTATTTTATAGTAAACATGTATTTCAAAGTTCTTTGCTCTAAATAATTGGGTCTGGTTGGTATTCCTAATGACTTCGGCCTTTTCATGCAAAGTAAATAAGATTAGAACTATTCACAAGCCATCTTCTCTATGGCGCTTAGCTCAAGTCTGATTATTCACCATGGCAACATTGAAATCCTTGTTCATTACATTCACTTGCTTCTCTTTTTATTTGTTATTTATGTATTTGATTTTTTTAAGGGTCTTTACTCCATGAGTTGAGCCATTTTTAAGTGGAAGGTTTTGACTTTGGTGAAGTATAATTTGTCAAATTATTTTTTTATGGTTATTTTTTTCTGTGTCCTAAAAAAAACTTTATCTATCCTCAAGTGACAGTCTCTCTCTCTCTCCCCCTCTCCCTCTCCCTCCCTTCTACTCCAAAAATCAATGGAAAAAATATCCTCAGGTGAGGATTAACAAAACAAAACAAAAAAACAAATCAGCTGACCAGATAAATGTGGGTCTGATTCCAGGCTCTCTGTTTAGTTCTATTAATATATTTGTCACTCCTTATGCTCATACCACCATCTCGATTACTGTAGCTTTAAAGTAAGTCATAACAGGGGCTAGTGTGGGTCCTTCAGCTTTGTTCTTTTGCAAAATTCCTTTGGATGTTTAGTTTTTTTTAATTTCCATATGAATTTCAGAATCAGCTTGCTGGTTTCTACAGAAAGGCTAGCCTGGTAGGATTATGATTGACATTGAATCTGTAGGTCAGTTTGTGAATTGCTGATTTAATGAGGAGTCTCCAGTCTGTAGTGACTTCTGACTATGATTATGGCCTCTTTACTTTCTTTCAGCAGTGTTGGCATTTTCAGTGGAGGTCTGCACATATTTTGTAATATTTATTCCTAAGTCCTGTGGTTTTGTTTTGTTTTAGGCTATTGTAAATAGAATTAAAAATTTCTATTTTACAATTTTGTGCTGCTAGTATATAAAAATTCAGCTGATTTTTATATATTGACTTTGTAGTTCTAATAGTTGTTTTGTTTACTCACTAGTAATTTTTGTTCTTTGCCGGATTTTGGGCAGTAGCATACTAAAGCAATTGACAGATTGTAGCTCTTTTGTTTTGGTAAATTGCTTTCGCTTCCGTTTATAGAGCTCATTCTAGATAATCATTAGAAACACTATATTGAATTAGGAACTCAGTTCTGTGGATTAAGTTAAATGTGCAGAATGAAGCAATTAAGCACTAAATATCCTTCCCAGTGTTTGATTCTGTAATGAATTATTGAGCTTTGGGGACTGTTTGCGCATGCACTTACCAAACATACAACATTACTATGAAGGTACATTTGACAAAGGAAAATCCACCCACAGTCCCTGGACCCAGGCTGTACCATGTTCTCAGCAGCAGCTGCAGAAAGCACCTCTGGCCAACTCCCCATCATGGGACTTGGCGGCCGAGCCCTGCTGTGCTGCTGCTCTCGCAGAACCCTGAGAACTAGGCTCAGCATAGACACCTCCTGGTTCATGGGCACAAAGTGAGGCTCATGTGCTGTCCCTGGGAGCTCTGGGCCTGGACTATGGTTCCAGCCTCACCTGAGGGGACCCCTGCTCCTTCCCCAGAAGTCTGGGCTCGTTGTGCTCTGGGAAAGCAGGGACCAGAGGCCATTTTTCATTGGTGGCACGCCTAGCAGGAAGGGAGGCCAGGTGCTGGGAGACCAAACGCAGGGCAGTTCCCCATTCTCTGGCCCAGCCCTGTCTCCATCTGTCCACCCAGGTGGGTTCCTTTGTCATAGGTGTGCCCACAGCTATAAAAATGCTGCTTTGTCCAATCAGGATCCCAGCAGGCTCCATGCCCCTGTGTCATGATGGTTTTCACGACCTGTGTTCTCTTGGAAGGAATTCCGAACATGGCTGAGGGAAGAATGGGGGCGGACGCTGGAGGACATTTTCCACGAGCACATGCAAGAGCTCATCCTGATGAAGTTCATCTACACCAGTCAGTATGAGTAAGTGCAGCCGCCCTCGTGGGTACTGAGCACAGTCCCTCTCTGTGGGTCCTGTGAGTGCAGTCTCTGTGGGAGAATTAACTCAGTATCTCCCTCTCTTGGTACTCCTGAGCACAGCCCCCATCCCCACCTCCCCGCCTGCACCCCATATGTTTTCCATCTTATGGGCCTGCTGTATGTGCCTAATCCTCAGGGTTGTTTTCCCTCATCCACCCTGGGAGGCCTGCTTTCTCAGCCTCTCTGTCCCTGGGCCCTGTCCCTGCAGCCCGTTTAGTCCCTTTGCCATGTCCCTTGCGCAGTCTTGGGTTCCTGTCCCAGGGTGACAGAACAGGAGTGTCATTCCCTTCCCTCCTCTGAGGGCTCCACTCCAGCTGCCTTGGGGGGCCCGGTAGAGACATATGAGCCTGTTAAGCCTTGTTGGAATCAGAGGAGGTGTGAGGGTGCCATGCACCTGTGGGTGGAGTGAGCATGGCTCAGGAATATGGGGTACCCCTGCTCCCCACTTACCTGGCCATTCTAGTCTGCTTGTCTTGCCCACCCCCTGGGGTAGGACAAGGAGGTATGGGCTCTGCACTGCGGCAGCTCCGTGGGACTCTGCCATGTTGTCACACTCCCCACTCCCCCCACAGCAACTGCCTGACCTACCGCCGCATCTACCTCCCGCCCAGCCACCCGGACGATCTCATCAGGCCAGGCCTCTTTAAAGGCACCTACGGCAGCCACGGCCTAGAGATTGTCATGCTCAGCTTCCATGGGAAGCATGCCAGGGTCACGAAGATCACGGTAAGTCCTGGGGCTACCTGGCGGGTCCAGCCCTGTGTGCACTTGTCAGGTTGGCCATGGCAGGGCACTCGGGCTGCGCCTTGGCTACTTGATATGGCTGGGACCTGTGGCACCGCTTCACCAGGGAGCTGATTGGGAGTGCAGATCCCCAGGCCCTGACCGGACCCACCCAACCAGAATCTTAGGGGATTTTGAGCACTTCCGCTTCCCCACAGGGCTCTTTTCCTGGCTGCACACAGATACCTTGAGAATGGGAAGTTGAGAAAACACTAATGCCCTTGCCCCACCCTATAAATTCTAATTTCATGGGGAGGGGGCTGGGTAAGGGCTTCACAGCCTGCCCAGCTGACCCCAAGGGCCAGCACATTGGAGACGCCCTGCAGTAGCACATAGGCCCCACTGCCTGTCCTGTCCTCAGCAGCTTGTGAAAGCAGATGGAGGGTTGTTGAGCCACGTAGGCCGTGTGTTGCCCACTCCAGGGGCCACTAGTCATTCTGGGTTCACCTGTCATTTGCGTAGTTGGTGGGGTGAGTTTCTGGCAGATACACTAAAGCATCCTGAAGAAGCAGCACCACTTCCTAGTCCTCACAAAGCATTGCTCCTGAACCTGTCTGCCGGGATGCCTCTGCTTAGGGAAAGCTCATGTGAACAAGAGCCTGGAACCAGGGCTGCGTCCCTGGCACGGGGCCTCTCCAGCAGGGATTTTGGCATGCTCCTGGGCTCATGGAAAGCTGAAGGGCCTGGGGGATCTCCTTGGGTTCAGGCTTAGGAGCTTCTGTGTTCCAGGCAGATCTATCTGGTGGCCTCTCAGGCCTGCTGCCCTCTGCCTGACCCTGGGAGAGGATGAAGTTCTCTAAGCCCTGGTTGCTTCAGTTGTCACACAGGCTAGTTTCCACCTGTGGTCTTTGAATGCAGATGAGCCACTGTGCTGGGTGCCTACAGACCCTCAGCAGATCACTAGTCGGTGTTGTCATTTTCTGTCCTCAAAGATCCCTTCACTGATGGAGCTGGCTCCTCTAGGCATTAGTTTTTTTGTTTGTTTTGTTTTTTTAAAAATATTTTTTATTGATTTTTTACAGAGAGGAAGGGAGAGGGATAGAGAGTTAGAAACATCGATGAGAGAGAAACATCGACCAGCTGCCTCCTGCACACCTCCCACTGGGGATGTGCCTGCAACCAAGGTACATGCCCTTGACCGGAATCGAACCTGGGACCTTTCAGTCCGCAGGCCGACGCTCTATCCACTGAGCCAAACCGGTTTGGCTAGGCATTAGTTTTTTAAGGGCTTCTAAAATGGTCCTACTTCTCAAGGGGTTGCTGCTAAGTCAGTAGGAACGCTGAGTGAGCTCACCTGGCCACAGGTGGGATCTAGGCTGGAGCATGTTTCTGCTGCTCTCTGAGCCCTGCTGACCACCATCCACTCGATCCACAGGGTGACCCCAACATCCCCGCCGGGCAGCAGACAGTAGAGATCGACCTCATGCACCGCATCCAGCTGCCCAACGTCGAGAACCTCTGCAACTTCAACGAGCTCTCCCGCATCGTCCTGGAGGCTCAGGAGCAGGTGCGCCAAGAGCAGCAGCGGCAAGAAGACAGGACTGAGGACGGCGAGGGTTCCGGGCCACCCACTGAGGTCAGAGAGCCCGGGAATGAAGGGGCCGCACCTTTGAAGGAGGAGCCTGTCCAGTTTGTTCTGCCTGTGGGTGTGAGCTCAAGGAACGAGAACTACCCCCGAACCTGCAGGATGTGGTAAGGACAGGAGGTGGGCGAAGACCAGTTTTGGGGTAGGACCTGGCTCTGACAGGCCAGCGGCAGGGCTTGCTGCACCAGAATGGGAGCCTCTGATGGCTTGGTCCAAGCTCCAGCTCATACCTGAACAGATGGTGCTGTTTCCTGGGCTGTACAGTCAGCTATCACATCCCTTGGGGAGCCTCAGACTGGGGGTATTAGAACTGCCAGGTGTGAAGACTCCTCCCAGAATGCCTTGCATCACATAGTTACTAAGGTAAAAGGGAGACGAGGCAGGATGTCAGGCAGCACTGAAGCAGACAGTGAGGAAGCGGACTCTCCCCCTGCCCACACCTCTCCATGTAGAAAGCCTGCTTGGAGTTCGCCCGGATGTCCTTGCAGGTAAGGCCTGTCATGAGTTCTCCATCCATCTCCTAATGAAGGTAGTTCTGAAGTCAATCCATTATTTCCTCCTGTGATGCTTCCTTCCCTGCAGAGGTCCAGATCCCTGATCTTGGGACAAGGCCTCCCCCAGGCTGCCAGCTCTTCACCTGACTTGCTGTTCGTAGGGTTTTGTCTCAGGCCTCTGCTTTCAGCCACTCGGGCCCACCCCTGCCATTCAGGCCATTCCCTGGTAGATGAGTTATGAGAACCTTGCCCCCAGTCCCCTACACTCCAGGGCTATTTAAGTTTTGCTAAAATGAATAAAATTAAAAATTCAGGTCCTCAGTTGCACTGGCCACATTTCAAGTGCTCAGTAGCCACACATGGCTTCTGGCTACCACATTAGACATGCAGATCTAGAATATTTCATCATTACAGAAAGTACTCCTGTACGGTTGCCTTAGTGGGCATTTTGAGGGAATAATCTGTCAGTCTCCTGGCATTACAGCTGACCCTCTCCACCTTCTTCAGGTTATTTATAAAGGTTTGTTTCCCTTTACTTCTGGGCCAGCTGCTGTGTTGTGTGTCTGCAGTGGTCTAAATGGCCACTTACTTATAGACTAACAGTGTGGGCAGCTGGCTGAGCTCCCTGAAAAAGATTTAGGTATCTACATGGGCTTGGCAGAAAAAAATTATTACATTTTCTTATTATACAGTTATGATAAAAGTGACTGAATTTGGTTTTTCCAGAGGAAGACATACAAATAGCATTCCAATATAATTTCACCTGATGTAAATATTTTTGTAAAGTTTTAAAATTTTTTATTATAGTTGACATGCAATATTATATTAGTTTCAGGTGTACAGATCACATCTATATACCTTATGATGTGATCATCACAATAAGTCTAGTAACCATCTGTCACCATACAAAGTTATTAGGATAACTATTGTTGACTATTTTTCCTGTGCTGTACATTACATTCCCGTTTGAAAGGCCATAAAAGAAAAAGGCTCTGTTATTCCTGTAAAACTTGACAGGTCCTAGTAGCTCATGGCCAGCTAAGAGCCCATTAGTAGCTCACCAGGATGCTGGGTCCAGCCAATCTGGAAGCTCCGGTTCAGACCCCTGGCCGAGCTGTAGGATGGTCCTCCACGCCAATCCTGAATATCAGGGGCTCCATGGCTTGGGGGGCCTGCTGCGATCCTTCTCTGTCTGGTTGGCGAAGCGTTGCCACAGCGCCCAAGCAGGAAACATTTGCTGTGTGTTCTCTAAGCCTTTGCCTCCCTGTAGGCTCTGGACCTTTTTCCCCACCCAGGAAACCCTCTGAACCACAGGCTGCTCTCCCTTCGTCAGCCCAGCAGTGTCTTAGCGTGGCCGGGAGATTTGGGGGTCTCGGGCACCATTCCACATGCTGGGAGATTCAGGCCAGCCCCTGACTTCTTGTCATCCATCAGAAGCGAGAAAGATAAATATATTTCAGCCTCATACTAGTATATAGAGATCTCAAAACTTGGCCATATGATATTTGAAAGTTTGACCTTCTGAGTTAATGTCAGTTGCATGACAATAAGTCTTTATTGATTATATTTAAATTGTTCAAATGTTGACATAACTACCCCAGGAATTAAGATTTTTGTTACCTGGGCCTGTGTTGTGAAGATATATGCTTTGGGACAGAGTTGTGAGGTGGGGCTGCTTGAGGTCCTCCTCCTTTAGTTGGGTGAAGTGGTAGAAATCAATGTTTGGTCGGGTGATCCCAACCATCTGGGGTGAGCACAGTGCGCCTGCTCACGTGTGTCTCCCCACATGCCCAGAGCCCTGCACCTCTGCTACGATGGCTTGGTTCCTGGACGTTTAGAGTTGTGCAGGGGCCCTATGAAGACAAGCCTTCTTGAGCTGCTTGCTGGTGAATAGCAAGAAGTGGTCTGAATGGAATGAAGGGTGTTTTAGAACACCCCGGGATGACACAGTGCTTGACTGGGGCCAGTGCAGGGCCTCGAAGCCCCTCTCACTCTTCTCTCCCTTGTGCTTTCCCTCTTTCTTTGTTCAGTTTCTACGGCACAGGCCTCATCGCTGGCCACGGCTTCACTAGCCCTGAGCGCACGCCCGGGGTCTTCATCCTGTTTGACGAAGACCGCTTCGGGTTCATCTGGCTGGAGCTGAAATCCTTCAGCCTGTACAGCAGAGTCCAGGCCACCTTCCGGAATGCGGACGCACCGTCCCCACAGGCCTTTGAGGAGATGCTCAAGAACATTCAGTCCTTGACCTCCTGATGGCCCCTTCCCTGTTGGGGGCGCGGCTCCGGACCCGGTGACCTGGGAAGAGCAGCAGCATGCACTTTGGAGATTTGACCTTCTGACCAGAGCACCCACCTTCCTGTAGGCGTCTCGGCCCGAGATGCTTTCTATAGAGTGTGCAACATATGTCTGCATATTTATCAGTAGCTGATGGGAAGGCTGAGCTGAGCATGTCTTATAAAAAAAAGAATTGGAGAAATTGAGTTTGTCTTTGGCTCACTGACAGTTTTCTAGGGAAAACAAAATCCTCCTTCAGGAGAGCTCATGACACAACTGAGTCTCTTGATTTAGGGGGCCAGTGTGTGGGGTGCCAGCTCCACAGTCCACTCTGCAGGAAGCAAATGAAAGTGGCCATGGACCTGTGAGGGCAGCCTGGACAGGTAGGGAGGGCAGTGTTTGTGGAAAGAGAGCCCCAGGGAGTTGGGATGTCAGTCTCAGGACCCAGGACTAAATTTCCATTTTTCTTGTTTGTATTTTGTTTGTTTTTTCTTTTTTGTGAATTTCCTTTTCTATACTGACTCAGATTTTGGACAAAAGCACTTCACTCCCATCTCAGTTTCTGAATCAGGGAAATGGGGCTGGCGATACGGGTCACTAGAGAACGTCTCTACAAGCCTTTGAGCAACTTGGAGGCCTTGTGAATACCACCCCTGGTCCTGGCCCCTGGGCAGCACCCATATGCCTGCCCTGGCCTCTCTCTAGCGTTAGAACTTTCCCAGCAGCCAGTTCCTGTCAGTGCTCATTGTGTCCTGCCCCCCCCCCCGCCCCCCATACACACACACATATGCTCTGATGTTAGAATCTGAAACTGCAGCCACATGTCCCAGGACTGGGACAGGGTTATGTCTTTTTACGACCCTGTGTTTATTCCATCTGCATGATGTACACAGATGCTATTCTGGGAAGTGCTACAGCACATGAGGACTGCAGCCCCTTTCTGGGGAAGGGGGCAGCTTTCTAGAGAAGTCACACTGTACCAATCAGGTGCCCTTTGGAGACCAGGACCTCTCTGGGACCCTCTTGCATGGAGACCTTGAGCACTGACTCTTCTACTGGTGGTGTGCCCGTGTTGGGTTGACACCTGCATTTGGGGAACCCCCTCTGAGGTCCTTGCTGGTCTCAGTATCTATTGAAGAACAGAGCCCTACATGCATGCTGGTCTCCAAGGACATTTCAGCTCTCCCTCCAGCCTGCACAGAGCCATCTCCACCCCATCTGCCCAGGTGTGCGCTTCACGGAGGGCAGGGCAGAGTTCCCCTCTGTTACTTTTCCTTGTTCGATGGATTGCACTGAGCCCCCACACTAGGGACGAGGGACCCCAGGGAAGGGAGCAGCTTTGTGGTACCTTCATATAGAGACCAACCTGAGCTGTCTTGTGAAATATGTCCTCTGTTTTCCTGATTAATTTCTCTCTGGCTTTTTTTTTTTTTTAAATAAAAACATCCCCATTGCCCTAGCTTCAGTTCGTTTGGCAACTTTGACCTTTTGCTTCCCAGTATCATAGAATTGACAAGCTCTGGGACACAACCCCTAAATGGCAAACTGGTCCTCCTAAGAGGTTCTGTGGGGACCCGAGAGAGGCAAGTGGAGAAGGTGAGGTTCCTCCTGGGCAGCTGCAGGGTTCATCTGCCTGGCGCTGTCAGCTGAATCTCATTAGAGATGCATGCCCATTGCTCACCTTCCAGATCCTTCTAGCAGTCCTGCAGTCAAGTTGAGGCATGGTCCCAGTTTCCACATCTTCGACAGGACTGAGACTGAAAGTGTCACTATTCCTGTCTTGCAGAATGACTTTTACTCTCGTGCCAAGTGTGGCCGGCCCTGAACCCTCGTGATAACTATGGCCGTGAAGCTTTCAGGAAAATGAAAATGGACAACTGGGCGTGCAAGCCCTTGTTCTCTATGTTTCACCATTGCTTAAGTAAAGTCAAGAAAATGCCTATTTTACCTAGAGCCTGAGGCTCTGTCACTGCTCCTGTCTTGCAGAATGACTTTTACTCTCGTGCCAAGTGTGGCCGGCCCTGAACCCTCGTGATAACTATGGCCGTGAAGCTTTCAGGAAAATGAAAATGGACAACTGGGCGTGCAAGCCCTTGTTCTCTATGTTTCACCATTGCTTAAGTAAAGTCAAGAAAATGCCTATTTTACCTAGAGCCTGAGGCTCTCTCTAAGGCAGTGGTTGCCAACTGGTGGTCCTTGGACCACTGGTGGTTCGTGAGGTCCGAAAGGTTGGTGACCGCTGCTCTAAGGAACTCCATCTCCATCTGAGGCCTCCCCTAAGCATTGTAAAGCTCACACGGATCGAAGATGAGTATTTCTGATTCAAAACCAATCTAAACTCCGAATGATGTAACTTGCCTCCAGTGTTAGGGTCTATACACGGCTTCTACAAATAATGACTAAAATAACCCTGGGCTGTGGGCTGCTGACTGCATTCACGTCGGCCTGTCTCTGGAGTGAGGTGAGGGCCCAGGGCCTGTGGGGTCTTGTCTGGCAGTGCCCGCAGTGACGCCAGGCAAGGCCAGTCGCCGGTAGTCCAGAACATGTGTTGTTTCCCCCTCTGATGTGTCCTCAGCCAGCTAGCGCTTGGTTTCCAGTTCAGCAGAGAGTATGCAGGGACCCAGCACCAGCTGGCTTTCTCGGTCACGGGAATGGTCAGGCAGCTCATCAGAACTTCCTGCATGAATTAACCTCGAAAGAATTAACTAGACCTGAATGACCCATTTTAGAGACCAGCAATGCCCATGTGGTGCTTGATTTGGGAAGGGTGGCAGGTGGGCCTAGGTCAGCCGTGGGCAAACTACGGCCCACGGGCCGTTTCCAGTTCAGCAGAGAGTATGCAGGGACCCGGCACCAGCTGGCTTTCTCGGTCACGGGAATGGTCAGGCAGCTCATCAGAACTTCCTGCATGAATTAACTTCGAAAGAATTAACTAGACCTGAATGACCCATTTTAGGGACCAGCAATGCCCATGTGGTGCTTGATTTGGGAAGAGTGGCAGGTGGGCCTAGGTACAGTGGTCGGCAAACTCACTAGTCAACAGAGCAAAATATCAACAGTACGACGATTGAAATTTCTTTTGAGAGCCAAATTTTTTAAACTTAAACTATATTGGTAGGTACATTGTTATTACCTTAATTAGGGTACTCCTAAGGCTTAGGAAGAGCCACACTCAAGGGGCCAAAGAGCCGCAATTTGGCTTGCGAGTCGCAGTTTGCCGACCACGGGAGGAGGATCCTTAGACATTTTTCCATTGTTGGCAGCACCTTTGCTTGCCACCTTGCTGCTGGGAGGTTGGGTGAGGCAAGTCTGTCATGTGGACTGCAAGAAACACCTGCATCTGTATGCTTGGACATGCTCTGTTCTCTGCTACTCAACTGAAGAGGATGTGATTGGAGATTTCAGGCACAAGTCATTGGAGATTCTTCTGTGTTAGGGCTGGATGTATATTGCAAATGATCCTTTTTTTCCAGCTATGAGACACAGGCCTGGCGTATATCCAGTTATATCTGCTCATCCAGTTCAGACCTCCAATGTCCACTGCTGCGTGCAAACAGGTTTGGAGGCCACCTAGCCGTGGGAGAATTCCCGATTCCGCAGTGCAGACTGGGACCTCCCTTTCTGACCACATGCCCAAGTCTGGGCTTCTGGCTCACTGTGGCTGGTGCTTGCTGTTGTGCTCCTTTCCTCCCATCCCCTCTGTCCTGACCCCAGCTCAGGCCCAGGCAAGTCCTCCTGGCCAGCGTGGAGAGCAGGGAGTGCACACAGTGGTCTGACGAGCTAGATGCAGGTGGGCCTCCTTTCCTGCTTCATGCCGATCTAGCCCAGGGGCCAAGTTGACATGACAGGCTTTCTCTTCACCCCGCCCCCGTCCCCCCACTAATTTTTAGAGAAAGAGGAAGGGAAGGAAGAGAGGGAAAGAGAGAACCATGGACACGAGAGAGACACATCAATTGCCTCCCGCAAACACCGAGACCAGGGCGGGGATCAAAGCTACAACCAAGGCACGTCCCCTTGACCAGGAATTGAACCCCAATCATTCAGAGTGCCAGCCAGCACTCCACTGAGCCAAACGGTCAGAGCAACAGGCTTTCTTTCACTGAGAACTTGGAGTTGGATGCTGCAGCCAAGACTGATTCTCTCCACCCTGACGACACTTCAGGGCTGTTGTTCAGTTTATGGTTGCCCAGGTTTCCTCGCACTGCCAGTGAGTCACTTTTTAGTGTCAAAGGAACAGAAACCTGCTCAGTCCCTTTGTCACTTACTGAACTTGGTCACAGGAATCGAAATTTCCTAAGTTCCTGTGACCACAGTGTCTGGTGTATAGGCTCCAAGCAGCCATATGTTTGATTCTGAGTTTGGAGAAAGCAGATGTGTGCTTTTGGAGCCTTTTATTCTGTTCACTACCTTTGTGTTCCAGCTGTTAAGAGTGCTATGGGATGTCGTCATTTTTTCCTGAACTTGAAAAAATACCCCAATTTATGTGCCTTCCCAGTGTTAACGTAGGCTAACTTCTCTGTCTTTATTTTTGGGAGAAGATCTGGAATGTAATCTGACTAAACGCTCTCAGAAGTATTTAGAGAGTCGAAGAAAGCCAAGTGTTAACGTAGGCTAACCTCTCTGTCTTTATTTTTGGGAGAAGATCTGGAATATAATCTGACAACGCTCTCAGAAGTATTTAGAGAGTCGAAGAAAGCCACTGTTAGATAAGACGAAGGCCCCAAAGTCTGGGCAGTTCTTAATATTACTAAATGCAATTGCTGCTAAATGTTAAAATGTAGTACAGTACTTTGCAGAGGCAACTTTAAAGGATGAGCTTGAGCAGAACCCAACCTGATAAGTTTAGGCAACTGCCAAGAAGAAATGAATGTGTAATTAACCAAATAGTGTATACAAGTCATGGCTAAGCCTCCCTCCGGGGAGACAGAGCTTTGGGTGTCAATCTCCTTTACTTGCTGCAAGTAAATAAAACTACCTAATAACAACCACGTCTTGAGTAGGACACCCCAGGCAGTGAACCCCTTGAGTTGGGTAACACCACAATGCCATCAGTTTGCCTGAAACTGTCATTGGAAATGGGATGTGCACATGCGTGTTTGTATTCACACAGGCACAGATCACACGGCATCCGTTGGGCCTTCCCACACTGAGAGGAACAGGGCTCTACCTGGGAGCCCCTGAAGACCTCTGATCAGGCTCAGAAGATGGCTCTGGCTGTCAAGTTGAGAAGGGACTGCAGGTGAAAAAGGTGGTGGGAGATGTCCCCAGGAGGCTGCTGTGGGGATTCTGGTAAGGGTTGACATGGCCTGAACCCTGGAAAATGACAGGACTCTGGCTAAGGAGTTGTGGACTGCTGGACTGGGTTGGAGGGCTGAGAGGGAAGAGCTGATGCCACTTGCCCCAACACTGTCTCAGGAGACCCGCCTGCTAGCGGCTCAGTGCTGGAGCCCACCTCACAGAGCCACTGTGACCACTCATTGGACCGCAGGTGCCTGGACACATCTCAGGGCAGCTGCCATACCAACATGGGAGCCCAGGCAACAGGAGGAATTCATAGGTCACCCTTGTTCAGAGAGTCTTTCAGAGCGTGTCTGCTGAGCACCTTGTGGACCAGTCCAGGAGGCAGGCGAGGACCTAGACCCAATTCCTGTCCTCTTCTCAGGCCCCTCCAGGATGCAGGATGGAGCTAGGGGCTGGCTGAGCCTGGTGAATGCCCCTCGTCACCAAGGCGCTTCTCTCTGTTCTCAGTGTTCCATGGTTGGATTGGCAAGCTTCCATTGGGCACCACAGGCAAGTGAGACACTTCTCAGAACCCCTCTTCTCCCGAGGACGCTTTGGTGATCTCAGGGAAAGCACTAGGATGTGGGTGCTTGGGGTGGAGGGGTGTGTGTGTGTGGGGGGAGGGGGTGTGATGGTGACAGAGGCATTTGAAAATGAACAAACTCTCCGAGCCTGGCTGTCTGGCTTGGGCTGTGCCCCTTTCACAGCGCTGTGATGACAGGCAGGAGGAGGGTGAGAGTGGGCTCTGTGTCCCACAGCAGGAGGATACAGTGAAGGAGAGAAGGGAGACCGAGATGCTGAAGTTACACAGCTCACTGAAGAGAGAACGCTAGAACGCCACAGACTGAGAGGCGAGGAGAATAAGGGTGACCATGAAACCCGTGATCCCAGGAGGAAAGGGTAAGAGTTTGGCAGCAGAATTGCACATGACGTCCACCAGTGGGCACCGGGCACATAACCCAGGCCCCAGTGTGGGTGAGAAAGTGAGCATCCTGTATACAGGAGCCATTATCACAGATCACACCAACGCAAATCAGTGGCGCCTGGCATCTGAACCCAGACCCACTACATGGCCTGACTGGAAAGGGATACTTTAACTTCCAAGAGACTCAGAAGTCCCCCGATAAGGAACATGAAATCTTAAAACTTACAGTTTTTAGATTTTATTTAAAAATCATGTTTTAACTTAATCCAGGATTTAGATTTGTAGAACTCCTCTTCCACGCCTGTGGTGGGTCAATTAGGCTGAGCGCAGGCTAAATGCAGTCCCCCCTCGTGCTCTCATGCAGGGACCCCTGGCTGGTGAACACACTGCACAGTAACTGCACCATGATTCAGGGACTCAGAGCCCTCACTCTGCTCCCCCTTCCTTTTCCTGGGAACTTTGGAAACAAAAGCCTGGCACAGAAACGTTTGGCAACCACAGGCTTCTCTAGTCCCGCTTCCCTCCTGTGACAGTGGCATTGAGCCAACCCTTGCTTGAAGTGGGAAAGGAGAGGGAAATATGGGGGCAAATACACTCAGGTACTGACGGTTCATGTGCCTGGCTCTCCAGCACCTTTCATGCTCTGTCTTACCTGATCTTCTCAAACTTCCTGTGGGATCGGTTCTATGGTTGTTAATAGTTTACCTTTGAAACTGAGGCTTGGAAAAGTTAGGAGACTTGCCTGATATACACAGGAATTCACAGGTTGCTCTTGCTCAGTCATTCATTCACAGCATGTCTGCTGAACACCCTGTGGACCAGGCCAGGAGGCAGGCGAGGACCTAGACCAGTGATGGCGAACCTATGACACGCGAACTCATTTTTTTGGTTGATTTTTCTTTGTTAAATGGCATTTAAATATATATAAAATAAATATCAAAAATATAAGTCTTTGTTTTACTATGGTTGCAAATATCAAAAAATTTCTGTATGTGACATGGCACCAGAGTTAAGTTAGTGTTTTTCAAAATGCTGACATGCCGAGCTCAAAAGGTTCACCATCACTGTCCTAGACCCAAGAGGCAGGGCGAGGATTGGGATCAGGCCCTTGTTATTCTGAACACTTGGAGCCGGGTGGGTGGGGTGTCCCTTGGATCACCAGCTGGCATGGTAGATTTGCTTTCCTGGCTTTGAACATCGTACAGGTGGAATCACATGTACATTTTGGGGTCTGGCTTCTGTGTGCTTCATCTACTTTGTTGGGGGCTGCGATTGTGTGTTTGTGTTCCATGTGAATATGCCATAAGTATTTTTTAAAACTTTTCTCCTCTAGACATTGGGGTCATTTCCAGTTTGGAGCTGTTAACAGAAGATTGCTGTGGATGTTTTTTGCCCATGTCTTCTGGTGGACATATGCTCTCATTTCTCTTGGGTGTATAACTGGGCAAGGAACTGCTGGTTATCGAATATTCATGTTTAGGTTTTATAATACTGCCAAACAGTTTTCCAACACAGTTGTATCTATTTCATGAGCAATGTATGTGGGTTCCACCTGCCACATCCTCAAAAACTTGGTATCTTCAGTCCTTTTAATTTTAGCCATTCTTGGTGGGGATGGCTAAAACAGTGATGAGCTGTTCTTAACATGAAAGGACAAGACAGTGTCTCAGTGGTAAGGACCAGAGCTTGCGAGGGTCATGAGCCTGTCCTCCATGCTATAGCCATGCTCCAGTGGGCTTAGAAGGGAAATGGCAGGGAAGCCAAGAGCACTCCCAGGTGGACAGAAACATGACAGCTAGCTGTACATACAATGCTAGGCTAATGAGGAGAGTCCTGGATAATTTTCTCATTAGCCATTAAGAGGCCAGTGATGACACTTATAACCACAGATACAGGGGGTAATGTTTGAGCTATTTAGCAGCTAATACGGTAGGGGCACTGCCCAATCAGCATGGGTGCTGGCCAGGAGAGCATTCATGTGTGTACTGCTCAGTCCTGCTCACAGTCACGCCCTTGATGGTTAAATAGCAGAGTGGTGCCTGGGAGCACCCCTGTTTGCTCCACGGTTAGAGTGCAACACATGGGGGGCACGGCCCATCAGGGCTACAGTTCCTTTTATGATGGTGTGGACAAATATTGATATTGAGAGTATTAAAATGAGCATGAAAATACTGAAAAGTGGGTAAAAACTCGTTTCCAAAAAATGCAAAATGAAGTTTGTGATAAAGGAACATATAGAGGCAGAAAGTATTTGGTTTTACGAAAATGTGAAGACATTATCCTGCTTTCATTTTAGCAACTGCCCAGCGCGGGCACCCGTGCACGGAGTGAAGGTGGAGGAAGGGGAGACTAAGGGGCAGCTGGACCCTCGGGGCGGCAGCCGCTTTGAATTCCACGGCCTTTTAAACCTCAGGTCGCTCAAGAAACACACATTTCTCTAAAAGCCACAATTTGAGCCCATCGGTAGGGTTGTCAGATTCAGCAATGAAATGCGGTGCACAGTTAAGTCTAAATTCCAGAAAAACAATGAACAACTTCAAATACAAGTAGTAAGTACTGTTATATGCCAAGTCCTGCGTGTGATAAACTCATGCCGAGATGCGTCGTGGCTCCCTGAAACCTGCCCTGGGCCCGCATCCGCGCGGCCCTGCAAGGGTCGCACTGACTTCTCTCCTTCCGGAGGACAGGCCCCTCTCCCGCCCCCC
>NW_005356042.1:5513162-5513441 GCF_000412655.1 Myotis brandtii
GCTTTCCATCCAGGACCACCCGGTCCCATCCGTTAACCCGCCAACCCCGAGGTCAGTTCCACTAGGAACCAATCAGCCGCCAGCTAACTGCACGTGAAGGTAGCGCTTAATTGGCTGGAGATGCGCCAATCAGCGGGGCGCGCAGAGGGGCGGACCCAGAACAGCGGCTGGCGGAAGGGGCTTGGTCCGCGGTGCGAGGAGGGCTTGGTGTGAGGGAGAGCCCAACCGCCAGCGAAGCGCCTCGCGTGTTCGTCTCCGCCTGCATCCCCACGTCTCAGT
>NW_005356042.1:5513460-5565791 GCF_000412655.1 Myotis brandtii
TTGGGTCTGTTAGGGCGGCCTGGCCTGGGCGCCCCGACGTCCCTTCCCCGCAGTAGCGTGTGTCGCGCAGGCAGGGCGGGGACCACCTGAGCACAGGATGTAGGCGCGGGGCAGTTTGCTGTCTCACTGAGGAGTCGGTGACGGGCGTCAGGCGTGGGCGTATCCGGGTGCTCAGGCAGGCGCTGCGGTCCAGGGTGTTTGCCTTGTCTCCCACTTGGCTTTTCTGGGTGCTGGCCCTTCTCCCAGCAGCGGGGCCAAACTTCCCGCCTGGGGAGCCGGGCTCCAGCCCCGATGAGCCACGTGAACGGAGCCGGTTGTGGCCCCCAAGGAAGCGGGGTGCTTGGCCGCTATGCAGGGCTCTGCCCACTTCCTCGGTCTTCAAATACTAGCCGGGTGACTTGATTACAATGACCGGAAGCTGTTGTAATCAAATAGCAATAATAGTTATGGTAATAGTGAGACACAAAACACTTGTATCACTCTTCTGGTTTTCAGGTTATTGCTCTGATAAAGTAGCAATGATGAGGATAATATTGACACTCAAAAAACGTTTGTATCATTTACAGTTTCCATATTACCAGACACCTGACACATCCCATTCATGCCGCCGGAGATTCCAATGGCTAGCATTCTACCATTTGTTGGGTGGGAATGAGGAAGAGTAACAGTCATCCCAGAGACCAAGTACCAGTTTTTTGTGCTGGAAGGAACTTAATTAAATGTGGTTTTGACACTGTTTTCCTTCCGTATTCTAAGCAAGCTAGGGAGGGACTGAGAAAGCATCATAGGTGTGCTCGGCAGCTCCATGCCTTGGGAAGTTCTCACCGGTTGGAATGTCCTGTCTTCCCCGAAGGGCCTGGCAGGAGTGTGCCTGAGCCATAGGTTCAGCAGTGAGGGTTCCGCAATAACCCAACATCCAGGAGCCCCAGACAGCACAGGCGCCCACGCACACCTTTGTTACCACCCAGACCCCCTCTTAGGCTTAGAAGGATGACCCCTTACACCCCTGGGGTTTAATGATAGGAGCCAGTTCCAGGAAGGCGGCCCAGGCCCTCACCCTAGCACTCCTGTATCCAATTTACACAAAGCCCAGAGCTTTCTCAACCTCATGCTCTTTTTTTCTAGGAAGAGCACATTTCAAACCCTCGGGAAAGAAGTGTGCCTCACAGATCCTTTGGTAAGGAGAGCAAACCCAGCACACCCCTGTGGGGTGGGGAGAGCGGAGAGGTGGGTCAGAAGTAGCATTCATGAGAGGATATGTTGTACACAGGAGTTGATGGTGTAGGGCCATCACCAAGCCCCCCAAAGCTCTATGTAGTGTCACCCACTGCCTATCCCCAGCCCCCAGTTCCTCATGACACTTTGAGACAGGGATTCGGGAGGCTTGGGACAACCGTGCTGCCCTCTAACGTACCTGCTCTGGGCATCTGCTCCTTCATCTGCCCTGAAGAGGATGACTTCCCTCTCCTTCCTGCTCATGGGGGGTGGGGGTGGGGCAGGATCACAGGGGATGGATGTGGGAGCCTTTGCAAGTGGAAAGCCCTGGATGCAGATGGACACGTAATCAGAGAGAGAGCCATCATCTCTCCACTAGGGTTGGTTGTATTTCTCATGGCAGTGCGGCAGGAAGCGGCCACCAGTCCCAGCACACCTGTTCTGCAGGCTCTGGCTGTCCCCACCACATGACTTTGGAGGGCAAGCCATGGTAGCCTGCCTCTTTCTGAGCTGCAATAGGAGATGAGGCCTGTCCCTGCCCTTGGTCATCTTGCCTCAACCCTGGCTCTCTCTGAGCATTGACTTACTCTTCCAGAGAGTTCCTTGGCCTACGTTACAAATGCAGCATCACATTCAATTGTCTTTTCTGGCTCTTGCTCAGATGTGTCCTGTCCCCAGTGCTGTTCACCGAGAGCCCCTCTGCTGTGAGTACCAGTCCAGATTTGGGGGCCGCCTACCGGTGCCCAGGACTGAGGCAGCACTACCTTACTGGGTCCCTCTGTCCCTGAGACCCCAAAAGCAGGTAGGTGACTTGAACCAGGGGTTCTTCATCTGGGTCCGGGGTAAACTTCAGGGGACCAGTCACTCCTCAGAGTCATAAGTTCTGATTCATATAATCAGAATTATATGAATGGGTGTGTTTTTGTTTTTTTGGGTTAATCCTCACCTGAGGATATTTTCCCATTGATTTTTAGAGTGGGGGGGGAGAGAGAGAGAGAGAGAGAGAGAGAGAGACATCGATGTGAGAGAGAGACATTGATTGGTTGCCTCAGGCATGCTCCCTAATCGGGGTGGGGATCAAGCTTGCAACCAAGGTACGTGCCCTTGACCAGAATTGAACCTGGGACTCTATTCTGCAGGCTGATGTTCTATCCACTGAGCCAAACCAGCTAGGCCAGTGGTCGGCAAACTCATTAGTCAACAGAGCCAAATATCAACAGTACAACGATTGAAATTTCTTTTGAGAGCCAAATTTTTTTAACTTAAACTATATAGGTAGGTACATTGTTATTAACTTAATTAGGGTACTCCTAAGGCTTAGGAAGAGCCACACTCAAGGGGCCAAAGAGCCGCATGTGGCTCGCGAGCCGCAGTTTGCCGACCACGGGGCTAGGGCATTGGGTACTTTTAATAAGAGGGAGGAAGTGATTGCTGCATGGACAAACTGTAAGGTCTGCCCGTGAAGTTAGTTCCGTTACCCACTTCCTTGAGGGCTGTCAAATAGGCTCATGCTCTTCTGCTGCTTTCTCCACTGGCCAGCCCCTGGGACCTGGTTCAGTGACTCTCTTGGAAAGCCTCCTCTGGCTTGGAATGCTTTCCTAGCTCCTGTTCCCTGTCCTCCCGGCATTTATTATTTCCCATGGATGGTGTGGTGGAGTGACCCCCAGTGGACAGGATGGAGTTCCATGTGCTTCTAGTGCAGCACTGCCAGGGAGCATGCGCTCAGCAAGTGGTTAGTAGACTGGGTAGAACTGGCCAGAGTGTCCTCATCCTGCCAACAAAGGGGTCACAGGCAAGGGGGGGGGGCAGTGTCCATGCCATGGTGGCAAGAGGTGCAGAGATTGGGGAGGGTCCTGAGTGCCCCAGGCCTTGTTAGGTCTTCTCCTTTGCCTAAGTCCTCAGATCCCCTCAGCCCTTCCTCTGTAGAGTCATCTGTGCTTTGCAGCACATCTCATACAGGTTGTCTGGTGCTCCTGGCAGCTTTGGGAAGTCAACAGGGTCACTCAAAAGTAGTTTTTATTACTTTCTGTAATGTGTGACATGTGCGCATGGTTGGGAATTCCAGCAGTACAAAGGAGCCTGCCTCCGCCCCCTTTCCTGTTGCTCAGACCCTACCCCAAGGCTTGCTGTGTGTCCTGGAGATTTTCTGTGTGTATCTGCTATCGTTGGAAACAGTGCTGTTTGACGGGGTCTCTAGGAAGACATTCAAGAGACCCACCTATGGGAGGGTGTGACGTGGTAATCTGTGGCACCAGATGCAAAACCAAAAGAGTGCCCCTGGGTCCCCAGTGTCCCATTTCCGACCCTCCTGCCATGGAAAAAGTCCAGCCTCTTCTTCTTCAAGGCCCAAACGAAGGCAGGTGTCCAAAGATTCTGTGCCATTAGTCTGGTGTCAGCAACCTCAGTCCCATCCAGGTAGCTTAGCGCCATTCCCAGCTACTGCCGTTGCTGTGCTGCTGGACCCAGGCTCCCACTTGGGAGCCTGCATTTGGAGTCCCCGGGGCTTCTAGGGCCACACAGTTACTATGGAGAGAGAATGCGCAAACGAACGGGCTAGTGCGCATTACTGGGCTCAGTGGGTCCAACTCTTAACCAGTGTATTATTTTCCCAGGCGAGACTGACAGGCTATGCTCACATCTTGGCTCCTACTGCACACGTGCTTACCTCCCCTTTACTGTTCTAGCCTGTTCCCTGGGGAGTGTATGAAGCTGTAACTTCCCAGGGAAGCAAGCCTATGCTCTCTAGTTGATTATGCATAATAACGCCTGATTCCCTCACCCCCTTCCTTTACTAACATCTTGCTACCTAAGCTGGCATATTCTTTCACTAGTGATGTGTAATAAGTCACCCAACTCCTGGCTTGAAAGAGCAGTCACTGTTGTTATTTGTGTGTCTGGGGGGCAGCCCAGCCCCATGTGTGTCTGATCTTGAGGCTGGTGGGCTTGCTCAGGCATGGTCTTCCTGTGGCAATGACAAATGAGTAAGAGCAGCTGGAAACCTCTGAGGATCCTTTAGCCCAGGTCCAGATCTGGCTCTCCCTGGTCTAACCAAAGTTGAGGTCTACCCTGTCCCTGCTGGAAGGAACTGCAGAGTCACATGGCAAAGGGGGAGGCTGCAGAGAAAGGGTGAAGAATTGGATGTGGCCCACCACAACTCATGTACAAGCAATATTACACATATATCTTTTTAAAACCGCAAATAGTACAGTGATGTGCTTACAGTGCTGTTTCCCACTTCACATCATGTCTGACAGACTACATTACCTTGTTACCAAAGGCCATCCTATTTCCTCTGTCCCTTCCTCTCATCACTTATTGTTCTTTATTGATGGGCATTCAGGCTCTTCGGTCACAACAGCCAATGCTGCAGTGAGTGTTCTGTGCACACATTTTGCAGATGTACACAAGTCCTGGGATGCAGTCTCAGGAATCCATTGCTGGATCGAAGACTGTGATATTAGATTCTGATCAATGTTATCAAAATGCTGGCAAAGCCCTCTTTATGGCTGAGAATGCTGACACTTAGTGGGGCTGAATGTTGTGCCCAAGGGCTGTTCCTAGAGGCCACCAGGCTCAGGACAGAGCCAGGTCTCTCGGCTCCAACCTGTGTGTCCTGCCCCTGCACCACTCGCCATTCAGAGTCCCACTGCATTCACAGGTACAAGTGGTGGGTAGTGAGGGCAGGGGGGCCATGGAGATGCTGGTGCCTCCTGCCCCAGAATGTCATGAAGGGGAGACCTGCTCCCTCAGCTGGGGTGTTGGCGTGTGCTTGTGGGAGGGATGTAGAGAGGAGCTCACCAGGCTCTGTCCCTGAGGCTAAGTTTGTCTGGGGCACAGCTCCATCCACCTTCGGATCTTCCCTTCCTCTCTGTTAGATCCAAAAGATGGTCCAGACTGATATCCCCAAAGCCACCAAGGCGTGCCCCTGCCCAGATCACCACTCTGGGGGCTATCTCCCGATGCCTAGGGATCAGGCTGTGATGCCCTACTGGGTGCCCCGGGTCCTGAGGTCTTGCAAGAAGGTAAGAGGGAGGCTCTCACAGCAAGGAGCCTGAGAGTGAGGGCGGGCCTTTGGGGGGACCCAGAGATGAGCGGGGAGGGTGCTGGGTTCTTTCCCCACAGAGGCCTCCATTGACGTCCTGTGGGAGGGTCCTCTGAAGGCCATGGCAGAGCAGCACAGAGGTGGGGTGTGGTTGGGGCCAGGTCTTATGTCCTGGTGGAGGTTGGGAAGGGGGGTACACTGTTCTCTGAGGAGGGTGCCTGTTTCTGCTGCCCTCCTTACCACCATTTCTCCTACCATCTTAGCACTAGCTAAGTTTAGACTAGGTATTATGGTCAAACATTAGGATCCAGGGTTAGGATTAGGGATCAGTCATCCAGGTGGGTAGTGAGGGCAGGGGAACCATGGAGGCGCTTGTGCCTCCCACCCCTACTCCCTCAGCTGGGGTGTTGGCGTGTGCTTGTGGGAGGGATGTGGAGACGAGCTCACCAGGCTCTGTCCCTGAGGCTAAGTTTGTCTGGGGCACAGCTCCATCCACCTCTTCCCTTCCTCTCTGTTAGATCCAAAATATGGTCCAGACTGATATCCCCAAAGCCACCAAGGCGTGCCCCTGCCCAGATCACCACTCTGGGGGCTATCTCCCGATGCCTAGGGATCAGGCTGTGATGCCCTACTGGGTGCCCCGGGTCCTGAGGTCTTGCAAGAAGGTAAGAGGGAGGCTCTCACAGCAAGGAGCCTGAGAGTGAGGGCGGGCCTTTGGGGGGACCCAGAGATGAGCGGGGAGGGTGCTGGGTTCTTTCCCCACAGAGGCCTCCATTGACGTCCTGTGGGAGGGTCCTCTGAAGGCCATGGCAGAGCAGCACAGAGGTGGGGTGTGGTTGGGGCCAGGTCTTATGTCCTGGTGGAGGTTGGGAAGGGGGGTACACTGCTCTCTGAGGAGGGTGCCTGTCTCTGCTGCCCTCCTTACCACCATTTCTACTGCCACCTTCTCCTCTTCCTCTTCTCCTTCCCCCCTTACGCCACCTTGCTTGCTTCCTCATCACCTTGTCTCCTCCTTTCCACCACCTCTTCCCTCCCTCCCCCACTTCCAGCTCTCTCAGCCTGTCTGAGCATCCTGTTTTTCTAACCCCACCCCTGGCACTCATGGAGGGTGGTGGCAGGAGGGAGGGTATCGAGGAAGGACCATTGCTCTGAGTTTCTGTCTTGGCTCTTTGCTTTGTTTGGCTCTGGGTTGCAAGGCAGTGACTGCAGGTTGGCCAGGTCCAGCCCTCCTTAGCCCCTGGCACCCTTATCCCATGGTGTCCTGGGTGGTATTAGAGCTTCCTTCTGCCTTCACCCACATTCCAGTTGCTGGGTTTCCACCATCAAGCAGTAAACTGTCCCCAGAATTAAGACCCAGAATCCTTTTAAAAGGAGACCAGGGCACTGATGTTTTTCGCTGGCCATGGCCTCTTTGGTGGTTTCCAGACCAAATTCCCCTTCCCGCCCTTGGATCACCAGGGTGGACACGTTTGCTGACATGCTTTTCTTTTAGGTGGTGAAAAGGCAGCAGAGTTTTAAAAGCATTAAAGGTAAATCTCCCCCGGGAAGGCAGGGGGTCTCCTGACCATCGTGATGGGGATGGGGAGACTTCTCTTATCCCAGGTGCCTGTAACACACAGGCATCCACAGACTGGCACACATAGCACTTCTACCCCCGCGCTATTCCCAGGCATTAATCACCCACCATGTTTTCCCAATGAACCCAGGGAAGCCTCAGACTTGACCCATCTATCAGCATTTTTTTAAAATTTATTTTTATTGAATTCAGAGAGGGAGGGAGAGGGAGAGAGCGATAGAAACATCAATGATGAGAGAGTATCAATGATCCGCTGACTCCTGCATGCCCTACACTGGGAATTGAGCCCACAATCCGGGCATGTGCCCTGACCAGAAATTGAACTGTGACCTCCTGGCTCATAAGTCAATGCTCAATCACTGAGCCATGCCGGCTAGGCCAGCCTTGGTTTTTAAGATGAAACCAGTTTGCAGTCTGGAGTTAGAAGGTATTTAAAGTGTTTTTTTTTTAAATCTCTAATTGTCTATAATTTATGACATACTGTGTGTGTTGTATATACATATATTTATGATAGTTTATTTATATATTCATAAAATAGTACACATTTCTACATTGTATATTCATAACATTCTCTGTTCGTGAGACCATATTTATGCATATACTTAATACACAGTATCTTCATACATTCATGTTTGTGACCTAGAATATACACATTCATATATTCATGACATAGTACATACATATTCATATGTTCATGAAGTAGTACATATTCCTGACAAAATATATACCCATTTGTGACCCTGTATCTATATTCAGTTATGCTCTCATGTCATACTATACAAGGTGGCATCTGCACCCTGACCGCTATATCCATTGTCTCTAAAATGAGTGGGTCGGATTTGCTCTTAAAGACCCTTTCTGGTGCTGATGTCCAGCACGTCTGTTTTCTCCGCATTGCATGTGAGCAAAGGAGTGGACATGTTTTGTGAGCTTGTACCATGTCCTCCCCTTGGCATGCTGTAGCCAGGCTCTGAGAAGTGAGTACACCTTGATGGAATCTGTAAACACAGGGGGAAATGGGTGGATAGCGCGATAGGAGATTGGATGCCCAATGCCAGGGTTCCTGTGACAGGCGAGTAGTTTGAGCAGCCCTCTCAGAGCCCAAGAGAAGCTGGGTGGGAGCATGCTTGGGAAGGGAAGGGCCACTACTCAGCATGCCCATCTCTTCATGTTGCAAAAGATTCATATTTTTTCCTGATTATAAAAGTAACACAATGAGGAGAAGTGTAAATTATCACAGCCTTTGCCAGGGGGGCAATTTGGAGGTGTCTGTCAAATTTCATAATATGCATAACCCTTAATCCAGCAAGACCACATCCGATCATGTCTGTAGACGCTCCCACATGCACCCGTCTGCAGCAGTGATTTCCAGGGAAAAATATTGGAAGCAGTATTTTGGGAGAATGAACATCAGTGGGGGTGTATTTGAAACGTGGCACTTGCCACCTAGAGAATGCAGCTGTTGGGGACAATGAAATGGACCCCCTAGCCCCAGAGAAAAAACATTGTGACAAAGGAAAACAAAAGCAAGCCCATACACATTTAAAAGCAAAAGCCCTGGCCCTGGTCAGCATTGCTCAGTGGTGAGAGTGTTGACCTGCGCACCTAAAGGTCGCAGGTTCGATTCCCATTCAAGGGCACCTACCTGGGTTGCACGTGCAGTAGGCAACCAATCGCTGTCTCACATTGATATTTCTCCCCACCCCTTCCACTCTAAAAATCAATGGAAAAATATCCTCGGGTGAGGATTAACAACAACAACAAAAAAAGAGTAGCAGTTTGTCCTACAATTATTCTCCTACTGGTACAGAGTTTTTTAAATAAAGTGATTTTTAGCTTTTGTATCTGAAACTAGAGCCAATCTTTTGCTTTCTGTTTTGTTAATTATGCACCCCCACCCCAATTTCTCTTTGCAGGGCCCTTACCTACCTTCCTCCCTGCCCTCATGGGTTACCAGTGACTGTCAACTCAGACATACATTGCCCAGCCCTTATCTGTATCCTAACAGGGCTTTTGCTTTTTTGTTAATCCTCACCTGAGGATTTTTTTCCCCCACTGATTTTTTAGAGAAAGTGGAAGGAAGGGGGAGAAACATCAGTGTGAGAGAACATATTAATTGGTTGCCTCCCGCATGCACCCCAACTAGGGCCAGGGATTGAGCCTGCAACCTGAGGTATGTGCCTTTGCCCAGAATCGAACCCAGACCCTTCAGTTTGCGGGCCGACGCTCTATCCACTGAGCCAAACCAGCTAGGGCCACACTGCTATTCTAATTGTATAATCACACACATTTATGGGTTTATTTTTATTGGTTGTTTTTGGCTTTGAATAATACTCTGCATCTTTAAGTAAATCTAAACACGCAGTTAGTTTATTGTTGAATCATATATGTCAACTGATACATTGATAAAAAACAGTATTAGCCCTGGCCAGTTTTTCTCAGTAGTTAGAATGTCAGCCCGCAGCCCAAAGGGTCATGGGTTTGATTCCTGATCAATGTACCTTGGTTGCAGGTTCCCCAGCCCAGGTAGGGAGGCAACCAATCGATGTATCTGTCTTACATCAATGTTTCTCTTTCCCCCCTTCCTCCTCCTTCCCACTCTCTAGAAATCGATGGGGAAAATATCCTTGGGTGAGGATTAAAAACAACAGCAAAAACAGTATTAATTTTTACTCCAACCATTGTTTTATAGTTCAGGCAGTTAATATTAATAATTTTTCAAGCCCTCAAGCCCATTCAAGCCAGAGGTGTTCACTGGAGAGGGCAGTCTTACTGTACAAGGAGAATTACCATGTATCCCTTTGAGAGCTTCATACAGAGGAACTTGATTTTTTTAGAGAATGGAAGGGAGGGAGGGAATGGGGGGGGAGAGAGATGGATGTGAGAGAAACACATCAATTGGTTGCCTCCCACACTGCCCCCTGCAACCCAGGTACGTGTGCTTGACCAGGAATCGAATCCAAGACCCTTTGGTGTGTGGGCCGATGCTCTAACAACTTGGAAACACTGGCCAGGACTGATTTCTATTTAAAGAGAAAATCTGTATTTCTCATCTTGTAGTTTCTTCTCTTTGCTTTTGCTTAGAATTTTTTAAAGGAAAATATATTTGTTATATTTTATATTAGTAGTGCACCTTCATATCAGTATAATTAGAATGTACGTTTTATAGTAGTAATGCATTAGTAGTATAGTAAATACATGAGTTGTACTATCAGGAGGGTGCGTATTTACAAAGTAGGTGTCTAGAAACCTGAGCGGGTCAAGGAGATGGGAGCACAGGAATCCCACTGGTGGTTGTGATTGCTGTTAACTTTGTATTATGGGGAATTTCAAGTACCCAGATAAGTCCCATGTTTCATCACTCAGCTCCAACCATCAGCTCCTCGCCAACCTGGTTTCATCTGAGCTTCACCCACTCTGTTCTTCAATAAATGAATGAATGAATGAATGAATGAATGAATGAATGAATAACAAGAAACAGATCTCAACTAAATTCCATATCCTTTCATCCATAAATGTTTCCGTACCCAGCTCTAAAAGATAAAAACTCAAAAAACAGCCAGGAGGCCCCATGATCACCATGGAAATAAGTAAACAGCCCTCTTCATCTTGATGAATGTTGGCTCAGTGTCCACACCCTGGGGCTGTGACCCGTCTTGCTGGGGCACTTGGCTTCCTGCCCTGGGTTCTGGAGGTTGTCTGGTGTGCAGTGTACAAACTTAGGATGGATGGGCCTGTCCCCACACCCAGGCTGGGCCTGACTCGCTTTCTCTGCCTAGAATCCCCCCTGGACTCACACTCCTGGCACCACCGCTGGCGGATCTGCTGCAGCAGACACCTCCTCCTCAAGTGGCTGCAGCTCCAGGCCCTTCACCAGGAAGGGCAGCTGGCCCCGGAGAGGAGAGTGATCCCCCAGCCCTCCTTCCTGCCTCTCTGCCTCAGCTTCCTGGCCTTCCTCCAGGCTGTCTTGAGGGCCATCTCGTTCATTCGGTAAGCAGGCTCGTGGGGACAGAGGTGCCCCAGGCCCATCTCACTCCCTGGGCTGTATGGGAGGCAAAGATGTGGGAGAACTTGGTTGTAGTTCAGCAAAAAATTGAGAAATGGGTGTGGCCATGGCTAGTGTTATGCGTTATCAAGTCCAGAGTCTTCGTCATACCCAAAGCAGGTGTCTTCTCTCTCATTCCATTGCTTAGTGGAAAAGCAATCAGATATGATGGCGCTGATGGTGGGGACCGGGACACTTTGGGCCTCCCACCTTTCTTCACCTCTTTTCTGTCCCAAGTTCTAAAATCCTCCTGCCCCCCCAAAACCTCCAGTTCTAGTTCCCATACATTTTCATCATGTCAGGGTTGAAAGTGGATCTTAGAGCTCGCCCAGCTAGCCTTCTGGGGTTTGAGCACACTTTTGGGGTGGGACCTGCTGCCTCTCCCTGAGCCCTGCCTCAGTCATCGAGGCTGCATGTTGGAAAGCTCTTAACCAATCTGGACCCCACCAGCCTCCACCAGGCCCCACATTTCTCACCTGGAATCCTGCTTAGTCCCTCCAGGAAGCCTCCAGGGTGACTCTAGGGTTCAAGGGATGCCCCCCCTTACCCAGCTTCTTCCTTTAGTCTCCTCTGAAAAAGCCTTCTTCCTCCAAATCCTCCCCCCCAGCCTCTGCCCCAGTTCACCCATTGTTTCCTAACCATTATCCCATCCAGTCCAATTCCTTTTTATCACACTTCTATGTATATAGACATGCAAATACATATTAATATGTAAATGTATATAATTCTAATTTACATGTATTGACTTGTTTGCTTTGTAATTTTCTGTCTCGTCCATGTAATGTAAGAGGAATATTCTAGAAAATGTCCAGCACCCGAAAACAGTTGTAGGTGTCATTTCCCCATTTTTCTAGTAGTTTGTGTCAGGTTAGCTTTGTCTGTGTCATTCTCCCATGGCCAGAAATGGGAGTCCCTTTCCCCTGTGTCCCACTTGTCTATCCTAGTGTTGGACTCCCTGGGATGATAAACAACCCTGTGATGCACATTCACTTACAAGTGACCTGTAGCTCAGCCTCTCAGGGCATGTGCTCCCAGGAAGGGGCCCGGGCAGGGGTTCGTCAACTTGGAATGACCTGTTAACATGAGTAGGTCAGCGCTGTGAGATTTTCCTTTGCTTTTCATGAAGATTCATCTTTCTTTTTATGCTTGCCAACTCAATGTCAAATTTAGTTGGACTCCTCTGTACCCACTCTGGGAAGAGCAAAGAAAGAAGCTTGGCTGTAAAGTAGATGGTCAGGGTAGGCCCAAAGGAAAACTGCTGATGCCTTTACAGGTGTTTGCGTTTGAGGCAGGCTCTTAGGGCAGAGGTGCAGGCACCAAGCAGCTGTTTAGGAGAGATATCCTACCTGGATGGGGTGTATGTGGGATGCCCTGGGAGATACCCCAAACTACACAACTAGCTTATCTGAGGAGAAGCCACTGGCCGCCCATCAGTTGGCCTGGCGGAGACTTGCTAGAATTGGAGAGGCCTCGGGAGGGCGGGCGCACTCAGAACCTTCCTAACAGGGAGCCCCAAGGAACAGTGACTAAGTCAGGTGCTTGTCTTCTTGATCAGACCTGCTGTAGCTTTCATTCCATTCCATTCCTTTTCTGGTTCTGCAAGGCTGGGACTCTATCCTTGTTCCAGGAGGAGAGAGCGGGCTCTGAGGGGTTGCGTGACTTGCCTGAGGTCCCATAGCTAAAAGTGAGCCAGCTAAGATTGCACCCTGGCGTCGCCTCACTGCACCCCTTTCCTGCCTGGGCTCCTCAGGACTAAGTGCACTGGGCACCTGGATGGCATCCCCCTCCATTGTGGGGTACCCTGCACTCTCCTCCTCATGGAGGCTTCCTGACAGGCCCTGCAAGGGCAGTGTGGGCTCAGCTGGAGGATGTTCCTAGTAACTGTCTTTCTCTTTGCTTTTCAGCCATTTTTGGGGGGTTTGAAGCTGGAATCTTCAGCTAGTATCAAGAACATCAACAAAAATGTCAATCATAATCAAGGTCTTTAATGAAAGTTGTTAAATCAGGAGGAGTCTGTGATAGCCACTCTTTTCACAGATCACATAATTCACACCCAAGATTCAATCCAAGTTATTTCTCATGGGGGGATTCTTGGTTGTACAGAGTTGCTGTGAATGCGGGTGAGATTCTGTTATAAATGTAATCAATAAATGTTATTTGTGAAACTCTAAAGTGGTCACTATATTATTGATAATGATTCCCCCTCATGAAGGAGTGACTTATTTTCTACCTCTGAGTCCCTGTGGGATGGGGGCCATTTCCAAGTTTCTCTTCCCTCTGCCAAGGACAGCAGAACCTCTGGATGAGGGACCAGAAATGGTTTCAGCATCTGTTTCAGGTGGGCCTCACTTTAAATAGCATAAAGTTGTATGTGAATTGAATTTTTAAAACTGAGATGCCATTCACATACCATAAAATATACTTTAATTAATTAATTTATTTATTTTATTGATTTTAGAGAGAGCAGAAGGAAGAGGGAGAGAGAAACATCAATGTAAGAAACATTGGTGGGTTGCCTCCCATACAAGTCCTGACCAGTGATTGAATCCACAACCTGGGTATGTGCCCTGATCAGGATTCAAACCCGTGACCTTTCGGTGCATGAGATGATGCTCCAACCAACTGAGCCACACTAGCCAGGGCTAAAACATACCTTTTTAAAGTATATTATTCAGTGGTTTTCAGTATATTTACCACTATCTAATTCTAGACCTTTTTAGTCACCCCCAAAAGAAACCCTGTATCTACCAAGCAGTCACTCCTCCTCCCCGTCTTTCCCATCCCCTGGAAACCACTAACCTACTTTCTGACTTTTCCTATTCTGCACATTTCATGTATGTATGTGAGTCTTCTGTGTCTGGCTTCTTTCACTTAGCTGAGTGATTTTTTGTTGGTTTTTTAAATTTTTTTTATTGATTTCAGAGAGGAAAAGAGAGAGAGAAACATCAATGATGAGAGAATCATTGATTGGCTCCTTCTGCACTCACCCTCCTGGGGATCGAGCCTGAAATGAGGGCATGTACCCTGACTGGGAATCGAACTGTGACCTCTTGGTTCATGGATTGATGATGCTCAACCACCGAGACACACCAGCTGGACATTAGCTTAATGTTTTTATTTTCATTCCTCTTGGGTATGTACTTAGGAATGCTGGGTCGTATGGCAACTTTCTCACCACAGTGGAAAACTGCACCATTTTATTTTTTATATTCCTGTTAGCAAGACATGAGGGTTTGGATCTCTCCGTATCCTCTCCAATACTTAGTATCTGTCATTTTGCTACTAGCCATCCTTTTGGTTGTGAAGTAGTATCTCACTGTGGTTTTGATTTGCATTTCCCTAATGACTAATGATATTGAGCATCTTTTCATATGCTTATTGGCTATTTGTATATCTTCTTTGGAGAAATGTCTATTCAACCCACTGTGTATATTTTAATTGGACTGTCTTTTTTTTATTGTTAAATTTGTGTTATGTATTCTGGATACTATATATTTATTTGAAAATATTTTCTCCTATTCTGTGGGTTGCCTTTTCACTTTTTAAAAAAATCTTTTTCACTTTCATTTTTTTAAAATCCTTTTCACTTTTTTAAAAAAATCCTCACCCGAGGATATTTTTTCTACTGATTTTCAGAGAGAGTGGAAAGGAGGGAGGGAGAGAGAGAAATAGAAAGAGAGGGAGAGATAGAGGGAAACATTGACATTAAGAGAGACACATGGATTGGTTGCCTCTTGCATGAGCCCCAGTTGGGGCTCAGGGGATCGAACCTGTAACCTGGGTATGTGCCCTTGACTGGGAATCAAACCTGTGACCCTTCAGTCCTTCTAACCATTGAGCAACTGTCCAGGGCTCACTTTATTATTTCTTACCTGGGAATGGAACCCACCACCTTCTGGTGCACAGGACAATGCTCTAACTAACTGAGCCACACTGGCCAGGGGCCTTTTCACTTCCTAATGTCCTTTGACAAAAATTTTTTAATTTCAGTGATCTCAATTCTCTAAGGTTGCTTGTTTTCTAGGTCATATGGTCATTTCTAAGAAACCATTGCATAATCCAATTTTACAAAGTATATGTGAATCTATGTTGTCTCTTAACAGATTCATAATTGATCTCTTACATTTTTTTAAATCTATTTTGAGTTAATTTTTGTAATGTTTTTATATGGTGCGAGGTAGGGTTCTGGGCTCATTATTTTGCATGTGGATATCCAGTTGTCATACATAACATTCATCAAATGATAAAATTATAGCTATGGAGAACAGATTAGTGGTTGCCAGGGGTTCAGGAGCTGGTGAGGTAGGAGGGAAATGGGTGTGCATATACAAGGGCAACATGAGGCATCCTTGTGATGGAAATATTTTATATCTTGACTTTTATCAGTGTTCTGGTTGTGATATTGCACCATAGTTTTGCAAGATGTTACCAACTGGGCAAACTGGATGAAGGTAACGGGCTCTCTATTTTTTCTTATAAGTACATGTGAATCTACAATGATCTCAAAGTAAAAGTTTAATTAGAAAAGCAGTACAGTTTGCTTTGGGCGATTTTGAGAATACAGGAAAGTACTCAAATCCCCCATCCTGAGCTAACCTCTGTCACTGACCAGGAGGAAGGAATGGACAGATTCCCACAGGAATAGACTCTGGGATGTGTGAACGGGGTGTCCATTTTAGAGACTGAAGAAGTCTAGTCCAGAGGACTGGTTGCCACAGACATGCAGGACAAAGACAGCTCAGTCACGGCCCAGTGGCTGGCCCTGCGGGGTGTGTGGGCACATCCTTCCCTCTGAGCTGGCTGTGGCGGTGGGCCTCCAGGCTCCCTGCGGGAGGCACAGCTGCCTTCTCCTGGGTGCATCTTCAGAGTCCCAAGGGCTACATAAGTATCAGGCATTCAGTCAGCAAACCATGTTGCTGATTATGTGCCAGGCATTGGGGAGAGAGTGTAAGAAGATGTGCCTGAACCCCAAGTTGCTCTCAGGCAGATAGTGGTGTTAAGAGTGAAGTACACGTGAGCATGGGGGTGGGAGAGCAGGGGACATTGTCCATGTCACATCCTGCTCACATGCCCGTGTTGCCCCAAGGACCATCAGTCTCTGACTGGAGTGATCTCTGGCTGCAGGAGTCTGTGCAGGAACAGGTTGGATGTGTTGGGGAGTGACACCCCAGGGAGCAGCCCTCAACCAGTGATGGTGGGAGATGTGGATAAACAGTCTCTTCCCCCTCTGAGCTGTGTTCTGCACTGTCTCCTGAGGGTCCCAGCAGGCTGAGCCCCAACTGACACGGGTCACCTTCCTGGAAATGTCCTTTGTCCTGGCTCCTTTCCTTCCCTGTCTTCCTTCCGCACTTCCTCACAAGGCTTCCTGGATTACCTCTCAATAAAACACTCAATCCTTGCCTCAGGCTCTGTGCTCTGTTTGGAACCTCAGATAAGGCAAGGCATGCTGACTGGGTCTTGAGGGTCAGGGAAGGTTCCTGGGGGCGGGCCGTCTGAGCTGAGACTTGAAGATGAGTCTGGTTATCCCAGCAACAAAGGATGAGGACAGAATGTCTGGGCAGAGGCACACAGTGTAAAGGCCTCCAGGGGTAGTCTGGGGTGTGCAACCCACATAGGAAGCTCATGCTTGGGAGGGGACAGCGATAGAAGATGGAGCAGGGGCCAGACAGTGGGGGCTTTTAGGATCACAAGTGCATCAGACTTGCACTTGGGAAAAGGCACTATGGCTGAACCAAGCTGAATGGAATGGAGGGTGAGAGTGGACGCGGAGACCCCTTGGAGGCTAGGGCAGAAAACCTGGCAGGACACGTGATGTGAGGGAGGACAGTGCCCGGACCTCAGTGGCGGCAGCCATGGTTTTCTCCCAGGTATGGAGGAGTATTTGCCCCGTCATTCTGAAATCTGTCCAGAGGTGCTCCAGTGGAGTGACAGCCACCTGTCCTTAATGCAGTGACAACTTGGCTGCAGTGGCCCACGTTGGATATGCTGTGTGGTCACCAGACCTGAGCCCAGGCACTCCCTGCCTGCGTGAGTTTTCTTGAAGACGCCCTGAGGAGCCACGAGAGAGCATTGCCTGAAAGTCTTGGCCTGGCATCCTCCCAGAGAAGCCCGAGGTCAGGACTGGAAGCTGCTCTATCGCCTTCTGGGGCTGCTGATTGCTGTCTCCAGGAGAGGCTCTGGAGTGTGTGACCTCTGGGCAGAATGTGTCCCAAGTAGTCTGAGGGGTTTGGGGAAAGATGTTCCTGTATCTGGGGCACCTCAGGCTCAAGTCAGGGAACACAGAGAAACACCTTCCCATCCCTCCCTCCCTCTTCTCCACTTCCCTTTTCCATCTCTCTGTCCCATAAAATTTACTGAGCAGTTGCCATGCAGTACAGCTCATCAGGAGAACACTCCGTGATGGCATTTCTAGATCTGCACCTTTCCGGACAGGAGCCACAAGCCACATGTGGCTATTGAGCACTTGAAGTGTGGCCACTGCAACTGAGGTTCTGAATTTTTAAAAAATATGTTTTTATTGATTTTAGAGAGGGGGGAAGGGAGAGGGATAGAGAGATAGAAACATCGATGAGAGAGAAACATCGATCTGCTGTGGCCTGCAGGACCCCTACTGGGGAATGAGCCCACAACCCAGTGTCCTGCAGGACCCAGGAATTGAACTGGTGACCTCTTGGTTCATAGATTAATGCTCAACCACTGAGCCACCAGCCAGGCCTGAGGTGTTGTTTTTTTAATCCTCATCCAAGGATATGTTTATTGATTTGAGAGAGAGGGAGAGAGAGAAACATTGATGTGAGGGAGAAACATTGACAGTTGCACATGTCCCGACTAGGGATTGAACCCCCAACCCAGGTATGTGCCCTGCCTGGGAATTGAACCTGCAACCCTCTTGATGTATGGGATGACTCTCCAACCAACTGGGCCGCCCGGCTGGGGCTGAGGTTCTGAATTTTAATATTTGTTCACTTTAGTTCAACTTGGAACAGCCATGTGTGCTTGGTGACTAGCACATTGGACAGCACAGGCCGAAGCCCTGCGGCTGCTGCCCTCCACCGTCCTCCCTGCTGGCTGACGTGACAGCACCATGGGATCCTCCCAGGCCTCCAGAATGTTCCCTGATCCTGGTTACAGCATTTTCTTTAGAAATGTCGATCAGCTTCTTGCCATTCAAGCCTTTTTAGTCTGAGAGTGAGGGCAGTGGGTTCCCTGGCTGCCTCGTTTTCGCCTTGAGCTCTCTGGTTCCCAGGTATGCTGAAGACTCACGACAGCTCACCAGGTGGGGCGGCCACTCACCCCAGGACAGTGTGGAGACCCAGGCCCCAAGAGGGTGGCAACCTGCTGCCCGCCCTCCCCACAGAGCCAGCCTGCTCCCAGGGACCTCAGGGACTGGAGGCCGCTCCATCTGCCTGGCCTTTCCTCAGAGAAACTGTCTCTTTTTTTCTGAGAAGCCTGCCTGCTGCCTGCTCAGGGACAAGGACAGTGCACCATTGGAGGAAACCATCCTTTGAAAAGATGATGCTGGAGAATGTGGCCAAGCCACTGCCACAGCGAAAGCAGCCTCATCAAACCCAGATAACTGAGAAGCACCTCAACATTCATCGAGGGGCACATCTCTCCACCCAGCTGGCCATCCCCTCCTTGTCCCAGTCAGGGGCCTGGCCCAGACCTCTGCCCCAGTGTGGTGGGGGGTGACGAAGGACAGGACGACATGCTCTCCAGTGCTGCAGGGACACCTCTTAGGGGCAGGTCTTGGGAGGCTGCCTGGTAGTTGAAACAACAAAAGCCTGCAGCCGACAGGGAGAATGTTCTGGGTAGAGGGAAGGACAGGATCCTTTTGGGGCTAACGGTGGTTTAAAATGTCAGGCTTTTGCCCTGACTGGTGTGGTTCAGTGGTTAGAGTGTTGGCCCACCCACTGAAGGGTTGCAGGTTCGATCTTCAGCCCCGGTTAGGGCATCTGTGGGAGGTAACGAATCTCTCTCTCTCTCTCTCTCTCTCTCTCTCTCCCTCTCTCTCAATCTGCCCCCCCTCCCTTCCACTCTTTAAAAAGTCAATGGAAAAATATCCTTGGGTGAGGATTAACAACAACAAAAGTTAGGCTTTTAAAAGTGCAGATGAAGGGCCCCAAACTACTGATCATAATTGTCTTCCCAGGACAGGAAAGGGTCCTGCGAGAGCCAGAGAATCTCTTTCAACCTCTCGTCAGGGAGATTCCCTAAATTCACCTTCCAGAAAAAGTCCTTCGCAGCCAATTGAGAGCTGGCCCCTTTGCTGCAAACTCGTTTCCCTTGGCTTCCAGAACAACGGTCGGCCTCTTCCTGCCAGAGTGATTCCTGTATTTGAGGAGCCTCTCTTAGCTCTGGGATGAAGCAGACTCACTGTTTCGGGAGCAGGGTGACTGGCTTTCCTATCAAGTGAGTGCTTGGCTCATCCTCAGTCCTGAGAACCCGGCCACACTGTCAGCTCTGCCCGTCAACTGCTGCACGGAGCAGCTGCGAGCGAGCCCTCTGCCCAAGTGATGAGCCGGAGATCACAGAGGTTACTTGACAGCAACCAGCTCCCCACAGCCTGAAATGCCACAGTCTGAATGGAAAACTGTCTCGGAGCTCTCAATAGCCACCGAATCTACCGAGATTTCAGGCTCAAACAGGCTCCCCGTGCTTCTGCTCCATCCACATGGACCAAGGAGGCAGACCATGCCCAGACTTGGGAAACACGCAGATTGGAGAACGAGCATCCAAACTATGAAGGGCTATGACCATTTGGTTCCTGTAGTGACAGGTGTTTCTGGTTGACAGTTTTCCCCACCACAGAACTCCATGATTTATCTACTTGGTTATTCATTCCTTGTTCAACAGCCCTCTTCCCCCCTCAGGGGTCAGAGATGAGGACTTGGACATCTTTCGGGGTCATCCTGCTGACCACAGCTCCCTTGAAGTAGCCTCCCTGAAGTCTTGACTAGCACGTTCACTGGTACAAATCTTCCGAAAGGCTCTTATGCTCTAAGCCAGAACCCTGTCACCTTCTGCTACCCACGGCTCCTCTGCCTGCTCCAACTTGATGATCACATGGGGTTTGGTGCTGTGGTGCCCTGTGGGGAGCCTGGGAGTGTAGATGTTATGTTGGGCCTTGATGCCTCTGCTTTACACTGGGCTCCACACTAGGACAATAAAAGAGTGAACGCTGGGAAGATGATTAGCAGTCTCTGCCAAGTTTAATCTTGGGAATAGCCCAACAACACAGCCATTTCATCTGCCCATTTCAAAGATGGGGAAACTTGTCATACTTTGAGGTGTTGTGAGGAATGGAGGGCCACACTTGCCCATCTTCACTGTCAGGGCCACCCATCTGAAGCCAGGAAGACTCTGGTCCAGCCCCTGGGAAGCCCCTCCCCTCTCTGGCTTCCTGCTTTGAGTCAGGAGATCAGGGCACACCTCCTGGCTCCCCACCCCCTTTCCGAAGTCATCAGACGGAGGAGGCTGTGGGGAATTCACCCAGGAGTGGGAAGCTGCACCCGAACTGGCCTTGGGGTGACCACCCAGTCAGCCCAGCTCAGATGTAAGGGGGATCATAGTTGAGGGCCCCTACCCTGTTCTCCTTTCTGACACCTGGTACCTGTTAGTGGGCTGCCCTGGCCCTAAGCCCATCACTTGCACATTTATTCAGAGCCCCTACCCTACTGCTCCCACCACCCCATGTATAAAAGCCGTTAAGCCTCTGTTGGCGGGTACATGGCAGACCACAGCCACTGCCCACGGCCATGCGTCGTCGGGGCCATGGTGGTTCAGGATGGCCTGGAAAGGAGACTGGGCTTTCAGGTTCTCAGCTAGGTTCGGAGAAATGGCTTTAGTCGACTCCCTGTTACCCACATTCACAGCCCTCCCCACCCTGGCTCTCCCTGTGGTTCCCTGCACCCCGACCCCCAAAAGCTGGCAGGCCCTGTTTCCAGCAGCCCTGCAGATTGGAAAAGCCATGTTCCAAGGCCGGGCCAGTGGCTTATCTGAGCGTCTACTTGGTATTCATTACTTGTTCAACAGCCCTCTTCCCCCCTCAGGGGTCGGAGATGAGGACTTGGACATCTTTCGGGGTCATCCTGCTGACCACAGCTCCCTTGAAGTAGCCTCCCCGAAGTCTTGACTAGCACGTTCACTGGTACAAATCTTCTGAAAGGCTCTTACGCTCTAAGCCAGAGCCCTGTCACCTTCTGCTACCCACGGCTCCACTGCCTGCTTCAACTTGATGATCACATGGGGTTTGGTGCTGTGGTGCCCTGTGGGGAGCCTGGAAGTGCAGATGTTATGCTGGGCCTTGATGCCCCTGCTTTACACTGGGCTCCACACTAAGGACGATGGAAGAGTGGACGCTGGGAAGATGATTAGCAGTCTCTGCCAAGTTTAATCTTGGGAATAGCCCAACAACACAGCCATTTCATCTGCCCATTTCAAAGATGGGGAAACTGAGCCTCAGAGAAGTTGTGTAACTTGCCATACTTTTGAATGCCTGAAAACGAAGGGATTCTGTGGGCATGGGAAGCAGGTAAGTTACTGAGAATGCAAGGGCCACAGGTGTGACGAGGTAAGCATAGAACGTCCCACACATGGAAATCACCTGTAAAACCACAACGGAGCATGTGTACAGGTGCTGGCGGGAGAGTGCTGCCTGGGTCCTAGAAGGAGTGACTTGGGGCATCTGAGGCATAGGGGTACTGTCGTCCACTCCCAAAGGTCTGGGAGGACCATTCCTATAAATATAATGTTTTACTAACTTACCTGGGCAACTGTGACAAGGGAAGTCACCTTCTGCTGCCCACAGCTCTTCTGCCTGCTCCAAATTGATGATCACATTGGGTTTAGTGCTGTCGTGCACTGTGCGTGAGAAATGGAGCTGGGCTTGGGCCAGCTGCTCGGTTTCCACATCTCTGGGTAGAAGGTGTGGCCTCAGAGGCTGTTTCATAAGGTGACCTGTTTTGCATCTTATCAAAATTAGAACCCTTTGACGGAGAAGCTGATATACAAATATTTTACCTGGTGCCCAAAAGGAATTAAATGTCTTATCACTTATTTCTTCAAACTCAAGGACAAAATCATTGACTAGAAGCCCCCACATAGCAGCCCAGAGAGCAAGCTCTCCTCGCCCAGGAGACGCGATGGCTGTAGTTCTCAGCGTCACATCCCTGCAGGCTGTCTTCCTGCCAGGACCCCCTGCTGCCTCTCCTCCTGGGTGAAGTCCACGGCCACGGCCTTGAAGGACGCTGGCCCCTGTGACAGCACCGTGGTCGGAACTGGGTGACGCAGAGAAGGCATCTGGGCAAGAGCTTACCAAGCTCACTGGTAAAGTCAGCCCTGAACACTGTACATATTTTTATGTTACAGATTGTGGAAGGAAACAAACCATATTGGAAATGCATGGCCTTTGTGTTCCTTCTCAGGTCAAAAACAAAAAACCCTCGCGCCCCCCCCCCTCAAAAAAAAACACACACAAAAAACCAAAAAAAACCCCACACACCTGAGTTCTGATTTTGCAACGGAAATGTCTGAGTTTCGGGCCTATAAGAGGAGTAAAATATCATTTCTGCTCTCAGAAAGCTGATGTCCCGACATGGAGATGCGTGTAAACGAACATGCCCATTTTATCTCTTGTCGTTTTCTTCAGTCACCTTTGCTGGTGGCTCCTCCTCTTCCCTGCCTCTTCCTGCTGGTGCCCAGACTCTCCCTGGTCTGCTCCTCCCACACTGGCTGCGGGGCGGTCCCCTCCGCTGTCAGATCTTTGAGCCTCTGACTCCTATTCTCACAGCTCAAAGAAGTGCCCTCCTGGTCTCTCTGCCCCATGCCAACCTCCTAACATTGACGGGGCTTCCTTTGTGCCATTGGCATTTTTCACACCTCATCTCTTCCTCCGCCTTCATCCTGTAGAATACAAGCTCTGAGCTCAGGAAGCCTAATCTGGCAACTCTTGTTAAACCCCCTCCACCTTGTATGTATCACTCTAATAACACCTCCGCATTCATGCAAGCAACCAGTATTTACTGCTGCAAGAATGAGATACTTGAGCTAAAACTGGAAGGAAGTAGAAAACGTGGTCCATGGCCTCTCCCCCGCCTCCCCTGCGCCCTTGCGGGCGGTAGTGACCTGTGCAGCAGCGGTGGCAGGATTGTGGCTGAGCGCACTAGCAAGTTGGTGCTGGCGGTGGCCGGCTCCACGTGCTTTTGCTCATCCTGCGGTCCTGGGCCGACCTCTTCCCCACGCCCCACCTGCACTGTGAGTACTACTGTCCAGGTGAGAGCTGGTGTGCTCTCTGTGCTTCCACATGAAGGGCGACGAAGCGATCGTCTTTCTGCAGGTCCAGCAGATGGGCGGCCCCACCTTCAGCTGACGCCTCCTGCAGAATGCGTCTCCAGGTGCCCTGTGCTTGCCCGCTGGGCCCATCCCCCCAACCGCCCAGAGACCTGGCTCTTCTCCCACTTTTCTACCGCTGGAGTTGGGGCTGCACTGGACTGAATCCAGCTCCCCAACTGCGTGCCCCCCCTGCTGGGCCACCCTGACCCCGCTGCACTGCACACGCACAGGACGTTCTATGATCGCTCTGCTGCGGGGCCCTGTGCCCCGCTACCTGAGTGAGTGGCGGCCCGTGCAGCGTGTGGCCACCTGTGTGGCGGGCGCACACCTACACCCGAGGAGCTATTGCCCTGTTAGGAGGGCACGGCCTGGTCAGGCTGCGCTCAGCAGGAGTTCATGGACCGCCCCTCCCACCTGGCCAACAGCCGCCAGGTGTGCATGCTGGCCACTGAGTCAGGTGGGCGGCTACAGCCTGTTCTTCATTCCCGAGGGCACAGCCGCTGCTGCTGGAGAGGGCCAAGGAGAAGCTGCGGGCTCGGCCTTCTTTGGCCTGACAGCGTTCCAGCGCAAGACACAGCACCTGTTTGAGGGACGTTCAATCTCAAGGTGACCAGGCCCTTCATGCAGGACAACAGCACCAGGGCGGGCAGCCTGGAGGTGGATGAGGACACTGTCCAGCGCCTGAAGGAGCTCAACGACCTGGACATGCAGCTCTATGACTCTGCCAAGGGCCTCTCCAGCAGCGCTACCAGCTCCCGGAGCGCAGGGAGCAGCATCCCAGAAGCCAGGAGGAATGCCCGCTGCACGGAGTCAGAGAGGCGCTGCCTTGGGAGGGCACCGAGGAGCCAGGCCGTGTGCACCCTGAGGACATGAGCCACATCATGGAGACGTGGTAGTGGCGGCCCCTCAGGGGCCGTAGGGCGAGGCAGGTGAAATCAGATAGACGGCTCACAAGGGGCTGCCCGGGACTCGGATGGGAAGAGAGTCCCACATCCGCTCACAGCGGGTAGGTGCATCCTGAACAAAGACCAGGGTGGCCGTGCTGGCCCAGTGGGGCTGGTTCTCGCGGTGTCCCCAGGCCTGAGGTCTGAGGAACCAACCTGTGTCACTCACTGGCTCAGTGGAAAGTGAGCTTGAAGGATGCCCCAGTCAGGTCTGCACAGACCGGGGCAGGTGGCATCTCTGCTCTCCAGGGTCCCACCTCACTTCACAACAGCTGAAAGTTTGAAGATAAGAAAGGGACAGTGGAGCTGGGAGTGGAGAGTGGCCCTGCCAGACCAGGAGTGTGCTCCACACCCACTATGCACATACCCACTCTGCTTGCACAGGCCAGTGGGGCTTCTTCAGGCTCAAGCGACCCCAGCAGCCCCTGGGCCTCCAGTGGCCCCACTGGCTCAGGCCTGACTGAGGCCGTCCTCCCGAGACCATGTGTCATACTTTGAGGTGTTGTGAGGAATGGAGGGCCACACTTGCCCATCTTCACTGTCAGGGCCACCCATCTGAAGCCAGGAAGACTCTGGTCCAGCCCTGGGAAGCCCCTCCCCTCTCTGGCTTCCTGCTTTGAGTCAGGAGATCAGGGCACACCTCCTGGCTCCCCACCCCCTTTCCGAAGTCATCAGACGGAGGAGGCTGTGGGGAATTCACCCAGGAGTGGGAAGCTGCACCCAAACTGGCCTTGGGGTGACCACCCAGTCAGCCCAGCTCAGATAGTAAGGGGGATCGTAGTTGAGGGCCCCTACCCTGTTCTCCTTTCTGACACCTGGTACCTGTTAGTGGGCTGCCCTGGCCCTAAGCCCATCACTTGCACATTTATTCAGAGCCCCTACCCTACTGCTCCCACCACCCCATGTATAAAAGCCGTTAAGCCTCTGTTGGCGGGTACATGGCAGACCACAGCCACTGCCCACGGCCATGCGTCGTCGGGGCCATGGTGGTTCAGGATGGCCTGGAAAGGAAACGAGGCTTTCAGGTTCTCAGCTAGGTTCGGAGAAATGGCTTTAGTCGACTCCCTGTTACCCACATTCACAGCCCTCCCCACCCTGGCTCTCCCTGCGGTTCCCTGCACCCTGACCCCCAAAAGCTGGCAGGCCCTGTTTCCAGCAGCCCTGCAGATTGGAAAAGCCATGTTCCAAGGCCGGGCCAGTGTCTTATCTGAGCGTGCCGTCCGCGAATGAGGGCCCAAACCTGGGTTCTGGGGAACTGAGTGTGAGCCCACACTGAGGTAGACAGGGGCCCCTCTCTCCAGGAAGGAAGCACATGTGCCTAGAGGCCGCAGGCCTGCCTCCAGGAGGGCAGTGCGGCCATAGTCACCTGGCCAGGGCCCAGCAAGGGCAGCAGCCTCACAGGCAGATCACAGGGAGTGAGGAGTGGGGAGCCAGGAGCCTTCCACTGCCGGAGTCCATTCATTGTCTTCACTAGCTGAGTTTAGACAGAAACCCCCCCAAAAGCTAGTAGCCATTGAAAGTCCTAGTAAAGGTCAGGGCTGTGAACCATTCAGTTAATTTAGATAATAATAGTTGAAGCATCCCCACCTTAGTTCCCTTAATTCCTTAGATAGTTATGTAGATCCTTGTTGATTATTGTTAATCAGTTACTCTGCCTACACTTGGAAATCTATTGATGAGTTAATCAGATACTTTTGTCTACTCCTGGAAATTGCTGATCTGTGTGTCATTGAAACTTCCTTACCCTAAGGGCTACTCCAGATCAATAAAAGATTGGAGCAGCCTGAGCATGGGTGGAAGTCCTTCGGGACTTGCCCGCCTGGTCCCCCAATATTGCAAAATTATCTCGTGTCTTTTTCTCTCATTTGTTGTGCGGCTCCACTTTCAGATACCGAACCCTACTCCACGCAGAACGTGGAGGGAGTGTTACTCAACATTCCACAGCACAGGAACAGCTGAGTTGGTGTCAAATGAGGTGGCTGCCCACGAGGAAGCGGCTTTAGCCTTTGCTTGTCTGGCTTTAGTCCTTTCAGCTTTCTGCACTGGCCACTTCATCCTGTGTCCAAAGGCAGAGCAGCCAGCAGGCTGGGTGGGCATTGTGCCAGCCCAACCCAGGACCATGCCCAGGAGTGGGCGGTCATGCTGAGGAGGCGAGCACCCAGGTGATTTAACGGCTCCTTTAAAGGGACATGAAGGGCAGGGTGGCAGGAGGGGGAGGTGCCTGCTCTGATGCTCAGCACTTGAGGCCGCTGTGCTCTAGGCCAGGGGATGGCTGTGTTCCCGAGAGCTGGGGAGGGGGCCGCTCCGGGTGTGAGTGGAGAGCTCAGGCCTGCTCTGCCGGAGGCCGGGCCCAGGACGGCGGCCTTGCAGCGGTTTCCTGGTGTGCGCGCCTGAGCGTAGGACCTGTGCTGCATGTACTGGAATGTTTAACGTATGGCTTGTTGTTCCACTTCACACGGAAACATGGGTCTCTCCTCAGTTTATTTGTTGCGTCTGGAAGGCAGGCCTGTCTCAGGCCAGCACCCAGGCTGAGGTGCCCAGAGAGGTACCAGCTCGCAGTTCCCCTCAGCCCCTTTGGTCTCCAGTCTGGCACTTCCCACGAAGGCCACCTGCTTCTGGGGGAAGGTTCCTTGTGCCTACAGCATCTCCTCTCCTCCGATGCCAAGGCCTGGGCTCCACAGATGGCTGGGGGGCCCCACCCAGGGACTTCCCAGGCCTGAGAGGACAGAAGCAAACAGGCAGTGAGTGAACCACCCCCTCCCCACGCGGGCCTGCAATGCCCTCTCCTGGGGGAGGAGACGGGGACGGTAGAATTGTTCGAGTCTGAACTTCCTGGGAACTGGAAGTGTTTTATTTGAACCCAGGAGCATTTAAAGCTTTATTTATTTATAGGTTCTTATTTTTTAAAAAGTGTTGAGAAGAAAAAGAAAAAAAAAAGTAAGAAAAGAAAAAGAGTCCCCAGGCCCATCAGGAGGCTCCTTGGCGGCACAGTGATGGGCTGACCAGCATCAACCGCAGGATGACCTGAGCGGCCTCAGCCGTTTCCTGTTTTCAGTACACGGAGCAGCCAGATGAATGCTGGCGCTGGGAACAAGCCGGTGGCCCGGACACAGCAGCGTGCAACACCCTCCAGACCCCATAATTAGGGTGATGGCATATTCACTGTCCAATGGAAAACTTCTGTCTGGGAAAAACCGTAAGCCAGATGGAATACCAGGAATGCAGATGTGATTCAAGACGATCTCAGGCAAACCAGGGCATATAGTCAGCTCAATCCATGCTGGACATGGTGTTTTCCCTAAACTCTCAGAAAACTACACTCGACATAAAGCAACCGGAGCAACGTCACCGTGGTTAAATAACAGGTGTTGGAGAAATCGGAACCCTGTGTACTGTCAGTGTTCAAAGTTCCTGTTTTCTAAATGTTTGGTTTGTTCTTTTCAGTCAGGACACGAATAGAGTCATAGGATTCAGGTGGCAGATCGGTGTTTGAAATCTAATAGTAACTCTCCTTTATGTCTCTTTGTGTTATTTCCTTGCAATCTGTGTTTTGAAGAAATTGGGTTGTTTATCCCCCGTTTCCCACAGTCTGGATTGTGTAGATTGCATTGCCATCTGTTTAAACTTTACTTTTTAAAAATTCCTTGCACGCCGTGTAAGATTGGTAGTTAGGTGGGAAATGACTCAGACCAGGCTCAGGCTCTGTCCATGACATGGGCCCTCTTTCTTCTGGATGCCCGTTTCATCCTCCTGTCTCCGTCTTGTGAGGTTAGCTTCTGTTGAGTGATACCCGTTACCGTGACCAAACGATTCGTTAGGGGAGACGAAGTGGCATTGTGCTTCTCTACCCTTTCTTCTCCTTCTTCTTTTTAAAAAAATATATTTTTATTGATTTCAGAGAGGAAGTGAGAGGGAGAGAGAGATAGAAACATCAACGATGAGAGAGAATCATTGATCAGCTGCCTCCCACATGCCCCCTACTGGGGATCAAGGCCACAACCCAGCCTTCAGTCCACAGGCCGACACTCTATCCACTGAGCCAAACCAGCCAGGGCTACCCTTGGACTACTTTTCTGAAGAAAACATCTCCTCTCTACTTGGTTCTGTGGATCATACAAGAAAGACAATTTCCAAAATATTGAACAGGATTTTAAGTTTGTTTCCTTTTGTTACTGTTATGAGCTGATGGATTTAAACGCTGTTTAAGGACTTTGGTAGACTGAAGTTGTTACTCCTTTTGATGTGTAAGTGGGTTTGTCAGTGAATTGCTTCTTCTGAGTCCCTTTGAATCATTCCCTATTATTTGATAGCATTCTTTTAAAAAAATATTTTTATTGATTTCAGAGAGGGAGAGAGAGATAGAAACATCAACGATGAGAGAGAATCATTGATCAGCTGCCTCCCACATGCCCCCTACTGGGGATCAAGGCCACAACCCAGCCTTCAGTCCACAGGCCGACACTCTATCCACTGAGCCAAACCAGCCAGGGCTACCCTTGGACTACTTTTCTGAAGAAAACATCTCCTCTCTACTTGGTTCTGTGGATCATACAAGAAAGACAATTTCCAAAATATTGAACAGGATTTTAAGTTTGTTTCCTTTTGTTACTGTTATGAGCTGATGGATTTAAACGCTGTTTAAGGACTTTGGTAGACTGAAGTTGTTACTCCTTTTGATGTGTAAGTGGGTTTGTCAGTGAATTGCTTCTTCTGAGTCCCTTTGAATCATTCCCTATTATTTGATAGCATTCTTTTAAAAAAATATTTTTATTGATTTCAGAGAGGGAGAGAGAGATAGAAACATCAATGATGAGAGAATCATTGACCAGCTACCTGCTGCTTGCCCCTACTGAGGATCGAACCCACAACCTGGGTATGTGTCCTTGACTAGAATCGAATTGTACATAGAACTCCCATATTCCTTTTGCCCAGACACTGTGTGGAGAAGACTCGCCCCGTGTCCTGAGTTGGTGCATCTCCTGAGCTCCTCCAGAGGCTGTGAGCACCCCCTTGTTCCACTCCTCACTGCTTCAGCGTCCCCCGTCTCCGCTGCCACAGCTCTGGCCTAAACTGTTCCTGCAGCCACACCTGTTTCCCTGCCCTGACCACCGGCCATGCCCAGTGTGTCGTATCATGAACACTTTGGCTGGTCCTTGTCCCTGCTTCCTTGGAGGAATGTCCTGGGTGGTCGGGGTGTGTTCGCACCACGCGGGGCCCCTTGGAGCACACCTGGGCTTATGCGGAGGAGGGGCCTCAGGGTGTGGGCCCGTCAGGCCAGAAAGACCAGCCCTGGGAGTACAGGTCAGGGATTGGAGCCCAGTCTCTGGGGAGGAGAGGGCCCTGGGGACTGAGTTCAACCTCCTGGCCAGTGATTGACTGACTAGAAACTAGATGGTGCCACATACTGAAACCCCAAGAAAAACCAGGTCCCGGAAGCTCAGGTGAGCTTCTCTGATGGTGAAGCACATCTGTGCGCTGTGAGGGAGGCCACAGGCTGAGGACACGGAAGCTTGGGGTGCGGGACCGTCCCAGCATCCTCTGACCATCCCCTCTCCCAGGAAGCTTTCCTCCACAATCCACTGTTCACGGCAGTAGTTCCTCCTTCTCCAGGCCCATCTCCCTTAACAGCCTGAACTTGTCCCAGAAATTTCCCCAGTACCCTCATTTCTTTTCCATGGTTCCTGCTTCACCACAGGCTCTAGATGTTCCTTCTACCAGTTAAAACTGTTATTAGAGGTTGTGAAAAGGACTCCCATGAGGGGTAAAAGAGTGAACACTGTGTGTTCTCTTGTGCCCAGGGATCCCCTTGTCACAGCCCATTTCCAGGAAAGCTTGTCTAGTGGAGTCACCTGTCCTTGACTTTGAATTTCAGGTTATTGCCTGGGTACCCGGGGTGCTTTCTTCCTTCTCTCTGCTCTTCCCCATTCTTCTACCTCAATATCGTCCCCTTCTTCCCCCTCTCAGACTCTAACTTAGGATCTGCCTCAACTTCCACTGTTTTTTTTTTCTTTCTAATACGTGGAAAACAATTCAGGATTCTTTTTCAAGTTAAGAAAGTTGTTTGAATAATCACAACCAATTTAGCTACATTATCATTTGACAGTGAACAGGGGAATCAAACTGACACGACCACACACATCACAGAGGTGAGAATTCATCTTTATTATATTTTCTCAAGAGATGCATAGCCCTGTGCTGTTTAATGATCTAAAATAACATACCCACATGTCACCCAGGCAAGATAAAAAACTATACCTGAATTCTCACAATTCAATAATATAGGCCAAAAAAAAATTACATTTACAAGAATACAGAGGAACTGCATTTTGCCTGGTCAATGTAAGTCAAGTGATGGCTGGTACTTGTCATTTCTTTTTGCGATGAATGCCAAGAGCCCGGAGTGCCCTGGGAGGTGGCTGCCCACGAGGAAGCGGCTTTAGCCTTTGCTTGTCTGGCTTTAGTCCTTTCAGCTTTCTGCACTGGCCACTTCATCCTGTGTCCAAAGGCAGAGCAGCCAGCAGGCTGGGTGGGCATTGTGCCAGCCCAACCCAGGACCATGCCCAGGAGTGGGCGGTCATGCTGAGGAGGCGAGCACCCAGGTGATTTAACGGCTCCTTTAAAGGGACATGAAGGGCAGGGTGGCAGGAGGGGGAGGTGCCTGCTCTGATGCTCAGCACTTGAGGCCGCTGTGCTCTAGGCCAGGGGATGGCTGTGTTCCCGAGAGCTGGGGAGGGGGCCGCTCCGGGTGTGAGTGGAGAGCTCAGGCCTGCTCTGCCGGAGGCCGGGCCCAGGACGGCGGCCTTGCAGCGGTTTCCTGGTGTGCGCGCCTGAGCGTAGGACCTGTGCTGCATGTACTGGAATGTTTAACGTATGGCTTGTTGTTCCACTTCACACGGAAACATGGGTCTCTCCTCAGTTTATTTGTTGCGTCTGGAAGGCAGGCCTGTCTCAGGCCAGCACCCAGGCTGAGGTGCCCAGAGAGGTACCAGCTGACAGTTGCCCTCAGCCCCTTTGGTCTCCAGTCTGGCACTTCCCACGAAGGCCACCTGCTTCTGGGGGAAGGTTCCTTGTGCCTACAGCATCTCCTCTCCTCCGATGCCAAGGCCTGGGCTCCACAGATGGCTGGGGGCCCCACCCAGGGACTTCCCAGGCCTGAGAGGACAGAAGCAAACAGGCAGTGAGTGAACCACCCCCTCCCCACGCGGGCCTGCAATGCCCTCTCCTGGGGGAGGAGACGGGGACGGTAGAATTGTTCGAGTCTGAACTTCCTGGGAACTGGAAGTGTTTTATTTGAACCCAGGAGCATTTAAAGCTTTATTTATTTATAGGTTCTTATTTTTTAAAAAGTGTTGAGAAGAAAAAGAAAAAAAAAAGTAAGAAAAGAAAAAGAGTCCCCAGGCCCATCAGGAGGCTCCTTGGCGGCACAGTGATGGGCTGACCAGCATCAACCGCAGGATGACCTGAGCGGCCTCAGCCGTTTCCTGTTTTCAGTACACGGAGCAGCCAGATGAATGCTGGCGCTGGGAACAAGCCGGTGGCCCGGACACAGCAGCGTGCAACACCCTCCAGACCCCATAATTAGGGTGATGGCATATTCACTGTCCAATGGAAAACTTCTGTCTGGGAAAAACCGTAAGCCAGATGGAATACCAGGAATGCAGATGTGATTCAAGACGATCTCAGGCAAACCAGGGCATATAGTCAGCTCAATCCATGCTGGACATGGTGTTTTCCCTAAACTCTCAGAAAACTACACTCGACATAAAGCAACCGGAGCAACGTCACCGTGGTTAAATAACAGGTGTTGGAGAAATCGGAACCCTGTGTACTGTCAGTGTTCAAAGTTCCTGTTTTCTAAATGTTTGGTTTGTTCTTTTCAGTCAGGACACGAATAGAGTCATAGGATTCAGGTGGCAGATCGGTGTTTGAAATCTAATAGTAACTCTCCTTTATGTCTCTTTGTGTTATTTCCTTGCAATCTGTGTTTTGAAGAAATTGGGTTGTTTATCCCCCGTTTCCCACAGTCTGGATTGTGTAGATTGCATTGCCATCTGTTTAAACTTTACTTTTTAAAAATTCCTTGCACGCCGTGTAAGATTGGTAGTTAGGTGGGAAATGACTCAGACCAGGCTCAGGCTCTGTCCATGACATGGGCCCTCTTTCTTCTGGATGCCCGTTTCATCCTCCTGTCTCCGTCTTGTGAGGTTAGCTTCTGTTGAGTGATACCCGTTACCGTGACCAAACGATTCGTTAGGGGAGACGAAGTGGCATTGTGCTTCTCTACCCTTTCTTCTCCTTCTTCTTTTTAAAAAAATATATTTTTATTGATTTCAGAGAGGAAGTGAGAGGGAGAGAGAGATAGAAACATCAACGATGAGAGAGAATCATTGATCAGCTGCCTCCCACATGCCCCCTACTGGGGATCAAGGCCACAACCCAGCCTTCAGTCCACAGGCCGACACTCTATCCACTGAGCCAAACCAGCCAGGGCTACCCTTGGACTACTTTTCTGAAGAAAACATCTCCTCTCTACTTGGTTCTGTGGATCATACAAGAAAGACAATTTCCAAAATATTGAACAGGATTTTAAGTTTGTTTCCTTTTGTTACTGTTATGAGCTGATGGATTTAAACGCTGTTTAAGGACTTTGGTAGACTGAAGTTGTTACTCCTTTTGATGTGTAAGTGGGTTTGTCAGTGAATTGCTTCTTCTGAGTCCCTTTGAATCATTCCCTATTATTTGATAGCATTCTTTTAAAAAAATATTTTTATTGATTTCAGAGAGGGAGAGAGAGATAGAAACATCAATGATGAGAGAATCATTGACCAGCTACCTGCTGCTTGCCCCTACTGAGGATCGAACCCACAACCTGGGTATGTGTCCTTGACTGGAATCGAACCCAGGACTTTCAGTCTGCAGGCCCACTGAGCCAGTGCTGATAGCATCCTCCTTTATTCAACATTTTATTTTGAAAAAAAAAAAACTTTCAACTTACAGAACAGTTACAAGCATTGTACACAGAACTCCCATACTCCTTTTGCCCAGACTGTGTGGAGAAGACTCGCCACCGGACGCGGGACTCCAGTTTCCCCTTCATTTAAAGGAACGTCTGTACTGTCGCCGCTGCCCGGGGTGTGCCCTCGCCCTGATCCTATCCTTGCCTTGAGAGCTTAAGGCTTAGAATCAGTGACCACAGGAAATTGGCAAATAAGGGAAAGAACGAGGTGTATCATGCTCACTTATATGTGAAACATTTACCCAGAATGTTAGCATAGAGGTTCTGCCATAACATGACGGACTGGTCGCCCGGGATACCTCCCTCCCACTTGTTGGGAAAGAGGAACCCACCCCCGATGCACAGACATGCTTCCTCCTTGGCTTCTCCTCACTCAGTTGCTCACACGTCATTAGCTGCCCCGTGTCCTGAGTTGGTGCATCCCCTGAGCTCCTCCAGAGGCTGTGAGCACCCCTTGTTCCACTCCTCACTGCTTCAGCGTCCCCCGTCTCCGCTGCCACAGCTCTGGCCTAAACTGTTCCTGCAGCCACACCTGTTTCCCTGCCCTGACCACCGGCCATGCCCAGTGTGTCGTATCATGAACACTTTGGCTGGTCCTTGTCCCTGCTTCCTTGGAGGAATGTCCTGGGTGGTCGGGGTGTGTTCGCACCACGCGGGGCCCCTTGGAGCACACCTGGGCTTATGCGGAGGAGGGGCCTCAGGGCGTGGGCCCGTCAGGCCAGAAAGACCAGCCCTGGGAGTGCAGGTCAGGGGTTAGAGCCCAGTCTCTGGGGAGGAGAGGGCGCTGGGGACTGAGTTCAACCTCCTGGCCAGTGATTGACTGACTAGATGGTGCCACATACTGAAACCCCAAGAAAAACCAGGTCCCGGAAGCTCAGGTGAGCGTCTCTGATGGTGAAGCACATCTGTGCGCTGTGAGGGAGGCCACAGGCTGAGGACACGGAAGCTTGGGGTGCGGGACCGTCCCAGCATCCTCTGACCATCCCCTCTCCCAGGAAGCTTTCCTCCACAATCCACTGTTCACGGCAGTAGTTCCCCCTTCTCCAGGCCCATCTCCCTTAACAGCCTGAACTCGTCCCAGAAATTTCCCCAGTACCCTCATTTCTTTTCCATGGTTCCTGCTTCACCACAGGCTCTAGATGTTCCTTCTACCAGCTAAAACTGTTATTGGAGGTTGTGAAAAGGACTCCCATGAGGGGTAAAAGAGTGAACACTGTGTGTTCTCTTGTGCCCAGGGGTCCCCTTGTCACAGCCCATTTCCAGGAAAGCTTGTCTAGTGGAGTCACCTGTCCTTGACTTTGAATTTCAGGTTATTGTCTGGGTACCCGGGGTGCTTTCTTCCTTCTCTCTGCTCTTCCCCATTCTTCTACCTCAATATCGTCCCCTTCTTCCCCCTCTCAGACTCTAACTTAGGATCTGCCTCAACTTCTATTGTTTTTTTTTTCTTTCTAATACGTGGAAAACAATTCAGGATTCTTTTTCAAGTTAAGAAAGTTGTTTGAATAATCACAACCAATTTAGCTACATTATCATTTGACAGTGAACAGGGGAATCAAACTGACACGACCACACACATCACAGAGGTGAGAATTCATCTTTATTATATTTTCTCAAGAGATGCATAGCCCTGTGCTGTTTAATGATCTAAAATAACATACCCACATGTCACCCAGGCAAGATAAAAAACTATACCTGAATTCTCACAATTCAATAATATGGACCAAAAAAAAAAAATTACATTTACAAGAATACAAAGGAATTGCATTTTGCCTGGTCAGTGTAAGTCAAGTGATGGCTGGTACTTGTCATTTTTTTTTGCGATGAATGCCAAGAGCCCGGAGTGCCCTGGGTGTCCCTGCTCTCCCCTCCCTCCCCGCAGCCGCTGCCGCCTGCTGCTGGTGTTACCGTCTGCGCTGACTGTGTTGGGCCCTTCCCAGCACGTCCCACAGAGGAGCCCTGCCCTGTGCAGCCGTTCGGATGGGCCGTTTCTGTCTTCACTGCCGGTCTCGCTATCTGACACTGGCTTGCTTTCTTTTGTTTTTCCTGCTGACTTATAACTTAGTCTTAAATGTTTATACATTTTTCCGGTTTGGGTCATGTTAGTAAACATTTTCTTCCACGTTTATTTGTCGCGTTAGTTTGTTTTCCAGGATTATCACGTCATTCTGTAGCATTTGCGTTTTGAGAAATTGAGTACTTTAAATTTCTCAAAATGAGCAAGCTTTTGTGGGTGGGATTCCTAGTTCAAGCGCATCCTCTTCAGGGAGTCCTGGGCTATCGCGTCTCTCGTGGTGGGGAGGTGGGGAGTTCCTTTTATTTCTGTGGGTTCTTAGTCTCCCCTTCCTGGCTTGGACAAGCCACGTGGATGGTGTGCCGACTGTTGACTCTGAGGCTTTGCATGTCTGAGGGTGTCTTTCTCCCTCCCTGATGGGCAGGACTCTTGCTGGGCCGGGCATCCTCGGACTTGGCTGGGCCCTAGCAGGTTCCCGCTGTCTGTGGTCTGGTTCCCAGAGATGCCTGTGAGATCTCGGACATGCGGAGCTCGTGTGTTCAGGTCTGTTCAGGCCTTTGCCATTTACATCCTCTGCGGATACTCTTCTCTCCATTTCCACGAATGGAACTCCAGTGCTTCTTTTCCTAGCCCAGCAGTTCTCAACCTGTGGGTCTCGACCCCTTTGGTGGTCGAACGACCCTTTCACAGAGGTCGCCTAAGACCATCCTGCATATCAGATATTTACATTACGATTCACAAAAGTAGCAACATTACAGTTATGAAGTAGCAACAAAAATAATTTTATGGTTGGGTCACAACATGAGAAACTGTATTTAAAGAGCCAGAGAACCACTGTCCTCGCCAGTCAGGGAGGGCCTCTCAGAAAGGCCGGAGCCCTGTGCTCCCTCCCCGACAGCAGGGGCAGGAGCCGCGCTGTCTGCAGGAAACCCCGCTCTGAGAGAGTGGGGGCTGCGATGGTCCCAGAGCATTGTCACCCTCGGCCTGATGCCGGCGCGTGAGCGTGTAAGCAGTTCTGGTTCTGTGATCACAAAGCTGTCTGGACAGTTGCTGCACTGAAGAGTCTTTTAAGACTCACCCTATGGCTTGTTCCCTTGTCTTTTGTAACGAACCTAAAATCCCTAAGTATCTGCTGTTCTGATTCATTTTTTTCTTTTTTAAAATCTTCATTGATTTCAGAGAGGAAGGGAGAGGGAGAGAGAGAGAGAAACATCAATGATGAAAGAGAATCATTGATCAGCCCCACACTGGAGATAGAGCCTGCAACCAGGGCACATGCCCTGATCAGGAGTCGAACCAGGATCTTTTGCTTCAGAGGTCGGCATTCAACTGCTGAGCTACGCCAGCCGGGCTGATTGGCTTCTTAATTTGTCATCCAGGTTTTCTAAAACCTACTTTCTTGAGGTTAGAAGTGCTCGTAAAGCTTTCATTTTAAGCCAGAGGAAGAACAATGTGGTTTCCCCTTCTTATGCATGAAAGGGAACTTGGGCAAGCTCCTGAAACCTGCCATCAAGTCAAAAACCAGTCTGGGACAGTCGTGGTAATGCCATTTTCAAGCAACAGTACATTATTAGTAAATACAAATTGTTACGGACAGTTCTGGTGGTGGGCCCAGGTCAGACCTGCTATAGGCTTATGCTGTAGTAAAATACAGATCGAGGGTGGCCCAGCCGGCCGGCGTGGCTCAGTTGGTTGGAGCATCATCCCGGGCACTGGAAGGTTGTAGGTCTGATTCCTGGTCAGGGCGCATGCCTGGGTTGCAGGCTTGGTCCCCAGTAGGGGGTGTTTGGGAGGCAACCGACTGATGTATCTCTCTCACATAAATCTCTCTCTCTCTTTCTCTCTCTCTCTCTGTCTCTCTTTCCCCCAGCCCCACCTTCCTCCATCTCTAAAATTAATTAAAAAACTACCAAAAACACCCTCAAAAACCAAAATTGAGGGTGGACGTTGCTTGGCTTGCTTGTTGCCTTGGTGATTGTGGCGGACACTGCAGATCGCCCTCTGTCGGCTGCAGGAGGAGCAGGTTGGCAGGAGCAGCAGTTGAATTTCAGGCCTGTCGAGTGTGAGGTCTGGGACCCCTGTGTCTGGAATCCGGGGAGAAGTCTGGGCTGCTGATGTACATTTGGGAAATGGTGATGTTTAGCTGGTAACAGAAGCCAGGAGGCCAGATGGGACCAGCATCAAGCAGTGAGTGCAGACAGCGAAGAGGACGGGACGAGACCTGAACCTGGGCCCCTAACTCAGGACGACGCGGAGGAGAGAGGAGACGGCCATGGAGATGCGCTGGACTGGCCGGGGAGCAAGCGCAGAACCAGCACTGGTCATGTTCTGGAAGCAAAACGAAGGCGCAGAGTGCACTGTGTTTCCACAAAGGCCCTCAGGCCTGCGCTCCTTGGGGCAGGGCCGTGTCTGCCGGGCTTGTGTCCCCTGCAGCCAGGATTGTTCCCGCTCTCAGAGCAAGACAGTGCTTTCTTTTTGTGTGGACCCTGAACGGACTCTCCCAGTGTCTGTCTGATGCTTTGCTTTCCGTCCACAATCTGTAAAAGGTACAATAAAAAGGTATACAATGTTCATGGTTGACTTGGTTACCAGTGAGCTTGGTAAGCTCTTGCCCAGACGCCTTCTCTGCGTCACCCAGTTCCGACCACGGTGCTGTCACAGGGGCCAGCGTCCTTCAAGGCTGTGGCCGTAGACTTCACCCAGGAGGAGAGGCAGCAGCGGGTCCCAGTGGGAAGGCAGCCTGCAGGGATGTGACACTGAGAACTACAGCCATTGTGTCTCCTGGGTGAGGAGAGCTTGCTCTCTGGGCTGCTAAGATTTATGGGATTTCCCTCAAATTTACTGACAAACTTTGAATGTGATGGGACAAATGTGAGCACTGTGCTTTGGGCACCAGCAGGCCATTTTGGTCTTTACCTCCCCCATGAATGGTCCTCATCTTGGCACAGCTCGGATGGGCACTTTGGTTGTGTGGCTCATCCGGCACTTTCCTCAGACGGCAGAGATCCGGAAGCCTCAGGTTCTCTTTCATTTCTATTAACAGGGTGTCACATGATCAAACCAGAGGTTGGAGCAAGGAGAAGAGCAATGGATAGTAGAAGGAATATTCCTACTTCAGACTTCCCCAGGTGTGATAGTGAATTTAGTAAGGAGATTATTGGTAACTTGTCAGTGTTTTTCCCAGGAATTTTTAAAAAAATTCTTACCCAAGGACATTTTTCCATTGATTTTAGAGATAGTGAAAGAGAGAGGGAGAAACATCGATGTGAAACACATCGATTGGTTGCCTCCTGCATGAGTCCCGACCAAGGCCTGGCCGGGAGGAGCCTGCAACCAAGGTACATACCCTTGACCAGAATCGAACCTGGGACCCCTTGGTCCACTGGCTGACACTCTATCCACTGAGCCAAACCGGCTAGGGCATTTCCCAGGAATTTTAATGATCCCAAACCTTTGGAAGTGACTAGGGATAGTTACTTGTATGCTTTAGTTCCCTGACTTGCACTCCCAAAGACGTCTTCCTTCCCCACAAAAACTTATCTTTGTAGAGCTTTTCCATGCTTACCTCCCAGAGCCAGAATCCAGTCACTTCCTCCTTCCTCTCAAATCTTGGGTCTCACTGGCTCTTATGGCTAATTCACTAACCCATTGTCATAGGCTCTATTGTCTTTAGGCATTCATAAGTTATGTTCTTTTTGTTTTGCTAATTCTCACCATAGGGTATTTAACAAATATGTATTTTATTGATTTCAGAGAGGAAGGGAGAGGGAGCGAGAGGTAGAATCATCAATGATGAGAGAGAATCATTAATTGAGCCCTCCTGCACGCTCTCCACTAGGGATCGAGCCTGCAACCCGGGCATATGCCCTGAACTGGAATCAAACCGTGACCTCCTGGTTCAAGGTCGATGCTCAACCACTGAGCAACACTAGCCGGGGTGAGGATATTTTTCCCATTGATTTTTTAAAGAGAGTGGAAGGAAGGAGGAGAGACACAGAGAAATATTGACAAAACACATTGCTTTGTTGCCTCCCCCACACACCCCGACTGGGACCGGGGATCAAGCCTGCAACAGAGGTACATGCTCTTGACCGGAATCGAACTTGGGACCCTTCAGTCTGCAGGACAACACTCTAACCACTGGGCAACACCGGCTAGGGCTTATCAGTTATGTTCTTATTACTTTCCTTTTTCCTGTGCTGTGTAATGTCTCAGACATGTTTTTGTCCCCAGTTTCACTTTTCACTTTCCTTAAAAAAAATAAAGATATTTTTATTGATTTTAGAGAGAGGAAGGGAGGGGGGGAAAAAGAGAGAAACATGGATTGGCTGCCTCCTGCAGGTCCCCCACTGGGGATCAAGCCCACAACCCGGGCATGTGCCGGGCCAGGGATTGAACCAGTGACCTCTCTCTGCATGGGATGATGCTAAGCCACACCGGCCAGGGCACCACTTCTCTTTCTTGGAAGTCAGATTCCAAGCCCCTGTCCATGCCTCAGCCAGCAGCTCCGCTCATCTGGGCTGAGGTGTGCACTTGCGCTGTTACTCCTGGGTCCAGCTGAGTTTGGTGACAGCAGGACAGGGTCTCCCTCTTTTTGAAGTGCCGATTCTCTCTGTCTCTTGGATGCACTGTTCTGTTCCCAGTGCTGTCAGTAACGTCCTGTCACAGCAGTAAGTGTGATGCACAGGGAGGAATTGGGGCCCATTTATCCCCCGGCCCCTCCACAAACATGTCTAAAGGCTCTGCTTCTACCGGCACGGTTTTTCTTTAAAGGGCTCCTCCCGTCTCGGGTCTTGGGTTTTCCTTTGTCTGTCTGCGCGGCACTGTCCGCCTGTCCTCTGGTCCAGTGCTCCCCCCCACCCATGACACAGGACAGCGCCCTTCGTTCCACTTGGGTTTGCAGGAAGTGCCATCTGAGTCCAGTTGGTGTCCCTTGTCTCACAGGGTCAGCCCACGGTGAGTCCCTGTCAGTTCGGAGGGAACTTAAATTCCTCGTGCTGTAAGAGTCACAGTATTAGCCCCGTGTTGCCTGGAAACATACATTTTTCTGTTGTTTCCTGAAATGCTGCTAAACTCCATTTAGTCCTTATTCCTAAATGTGTCCGGTTCATGTGACTGTTGTCCCTACAGCTTTGCGTTTCAGTGGGGTGTGCTTCATTTGGCCAGATGACACATTCTTTTTTTTAAAAAATATATTCTTTATTGTTGATAGTATCACAGATATCTCCCACTTTCCCCTTTGCCCCCTCCTCCCAGCCCCTACCCCCCAGATGACACATTCTTTAAGTCTGAGCTCAGATTTTCCAATCCTTCCCTCCTTGACGTTTTTCCTTCCAACGCTTATCATGACTCCAATCTCTTCTCTCAAATTTGACTCCACCTCATGGTGATACTTTAGAAAAGTTAGGTCTGTCTGATCAAGGAATCTATTATCTGAGAGTATATAGTTTTTGCTTGAGGCTTGCTCCTCTCCTGGATTAAAATCCTATGGAGAAAAGAGCGTGTTCTCCCTCAGCGTGGTATGTATCGGATAGCACACGTTTATTCTCTGATTCTCCGAGGAGCCAGGCAGGCGGCAGACTTTCCTGTCCATCCATCCAGAAATCATTTACAGGTAGTTATTTCTGAATATGCGTGTCTAGCTCACCTCCCCACACACCGTGCAGGCACTTGGAAGATGCCCTTACGATTCAGATTCTGCAGGACTATTTCCTGTGCGGGGCGGTGTGCTCCCCGTGGCATTGTGGCGGGAGGTTCCCGATCCTCAAATACTATGACTGGCCAGTCCGTCCAGGGGCATCAGCCTGGCCCCAGCGAAGCGTCACCTAGTGGCTTTAGCATCCCTGACAACCAGGGATTAATTCATTGTTTCAAGGGGGACTGCGATATGTGGATCACACCGCATGACATTATGTACTTTCATCCTGGTACCTCATTTGAGTCTTAAAGCACCTTGGGAACTGAGATTATTGGTTTCCTACTTTTGCAGACAAGGAAAGTGATGCTCAGAAGTGGCCTTTTGCAAAGGGGTCACACAGGGTCACATGGGACCACACGGGACCAGAGAGGACCACACAGAACCAGGATCGGTCCCAGTACTTTTCCTTTTAAAAAAAATCCTCACCCAAGGACATGCTTTTAAAAAAATTGGTTTGAGAGAGAGAGAAAGAGAGAGGGGGAGAGAGAAACATCGATGGGAGAGGAAACATGGATTGGTTGACTCCCACACACGCCTACTGGGGATCAAACACGCAACCTGGGTATGTGCCCTGAACCGGAATTGAACCCGCCCCCTCTCAGTGTGCAGGATGATGCTCCAAGCAGAGGAGCCACACTGGCCAGGCGGGATTTTTCCCTTTTAAAGCTGACACTTCCCAGCCTCTACCTCAGCTTGCTCTTAGTGGGGGTCCACGGAACACGCATGACCTGAGTGGCCCATGGAGGGCTCCACTGTCGCATATGTTTGGGCTTATGCATTGTGTGCGTGTGTCTGAATAGAGAACCCACACAAGGTGTTTCCGCACCTGCTGTGGATCACGTCTGCTCTGCCAGCGAAGGCTCTGTTCCCGCTCCGTGCTGTACGGCACATTTCTCAGAGGCCACAGCCACGGGAGCCAACAGCCGCAGCCACTCCCCACACCCGCACTGACAGTGTTCTCTTTGGGACGGGAGCCAGCCCAAGAGGTAAAAACGCTGCTGTCGTCCTTCTAATTGGCTTTATCCAACCCGGACAGGAGCAGCTTTTCACACACTCGCTGGCGTTTGCACTGCCTCTGCTGCAAATGGTCTCTCCATAGCCTTTGCCATCCCTCCCACCGTCTTCCATGGTCCCAGCTGAGGACGCTCAGAGGCCAGTCAGCACACTGAAAAGCAAAACAAAAGGGACCACTCTTTAAAGGAATTCCCGTGGACTCCAGGTGCTATAGGAGGGTGTTTCTCTTTTAGGGGTGATCTGATGGGGGCTGAGGCCCTAGAACAAGGCATGTGCGAAGATGGGAAGTCACCACGACATAAAGCACACCCCACTGTGAGCCCCAGGGGCTGTGAGCGTTCGTGTGCGTGAGCTGGGAAAGGGGTGACCAAACCCACATGCGTACCTCTGAGTATCATCTGCCGGCAGGATTGGGGACTGAGACGTGATGCGTCATAGACATTGGTTCTCTCCTGCCGGTCTCACTCCACAGGACAGTGAAAGACGATGCAAACATACAGACTGTGCTCTCACGGTGGCGTTGGCCCAGGAAGAAAGGTGGGTGATGGGGTGGGGTGGGCCTTTCTGAAGGGGAGACTCTGGGCAGAGATTGACAGGGAGGGGTGGGATTCTGGGGGGACTGCCTGGCAGAGGGGTGGCAGGTGCAGAGGCCCCGAGGGCAAACACATGTGAGTGTGAGGAAAGGCAGGGGCCCATTTTGGCTGGCGTGGAGAGAGTGGCTGATGGTGGTCAGGAGTGGAGGCCTGGAGGGGTCAGCTCAGGCCTCCCTGTCGTGGGAAGGACTTGGGGAAGGCCTCGCTGGCTCCAGCACTGGTGGCTGGCCAGGTTTGCATTCTAACATGCGCCCTCTGGTGGCCGTGCTGAGAATTGTGTGGGGAGGGCCTTGGAGAGGCTGCCTGGCCGCCTGGGAGGGTGGGCAGGAGCCCTCCATCCGGGTGTGTTTGCAGATGGAGAGGACAGGGTTTGCTGATGGATTGGCCGGGGGTGGGAGCTACCTGGGAACCTGAAGTTCCATCTACTGGGCTGGGGAAGGCGGGGAGGAGCAGGTCCTGTGGTGGGCAGTGCTGAGGAGCCACTGGCTGTTAGTGCTCTGAGTCCTAGTGGAAGGAGAGGGCAGTGCTGGAGGTGTAGATCCCAGTCACCAGTGGCTTCTTTTGGAGCCAGGGGCCGGATGCGATCACCTGGGGAGGGTGTGGGTCCTGCTGCCTGCATGCGCCAGGCATCCAGGCACCAGCAGATGGGATGTTCTCTCCACCAGTGGTTCTAGGTGACAGGGAGAGCACGTGCTCTGCACAGAGACCCGCGCTGCAGGGGCTGCAGGGGCTGCTGGGGCTGCAGGGGCTGCAGGGGCTGCAGGGGCTGCAGCCAGGCCCTGGTTGGCTGCCCGTCAGAGCCCATTCCTCCAGCGGCTGGCCATGTCCTAGTCCGGGCTGCTGGGGCTGCTGGGGCTGCAGGGCCGTGACTGCTACTACACGACACTCTTTGGTTCTCGGTTGACTATGTGCCATAACAATACAAATAGGTCTGCTGTCTCACAGGCCTGGTGACATTTACTTCCATGTCCTGCTGGCGGTGTGCCCTTGGGTTAGTTACGTCACCTCCCCGAGCCTTGCTCTCCACATCTGAGGAATGGGCACTGGGTTTCAGTGAGGATTCAGTGAGATCATGTGAATCAAGCACTTTGCAAGGTCCTGGAGGGTGAAAGTGCCAATAACTAGTGGCCCCTTCATTCTCCCCCACTTCTTCCCCCTCCTCCACTCCCATTTCCACCCCTTCCTCCTCTTCTCTCCCTGCCTGTCTCCTGGTCATCTTTCTGTCATAAGTGATCACGTACCCGAGGCACTCTCTACAGCTCAGGGGGCCCAGCTTTGGGAGCCACAGTCTGAGTGCCCTGGGTGCGGCCAGGAGGACCCTCTCTGTGCTGAGCTGCTGGGGTGCTTGCATTCCTGACCATGGGAGCTGCCTCTCTGCCTGCCCTGGGCGCAGGATGCAGGCCTTGCATTTGCAGTTTACTTCTTGGGGCCTGCGAAGGGGTGTTATTTTATTAGGGCTTGAGAGCCCTGGGTGTGAGTGGAGGGGACACTCTGTTGTTGGCCTCCCAGGCACCTCCTCCACTGGTGGGAGCCAGTGGCTCTTCTTGGTGTTGCCCACCTGAAGCGCTAAGGAGTTAGACACTAGCCGTCGACCTTCTCCCCAGGTGCCTACAGATCATCGCGGAAAGAAATGAAAGACAAAAGTAAATGGAAAGACACCTCATGCTTATGGATTAGAAGACTTAATGTTGTTTTTATTTTCCTTTTTTTTATTGCTTAAAGTATTACAAAGGGAATTACATATGTGTCCTTTTTCCCCCCCGCCCTTGACAATCCCCTGGCCTCCCCTATCCTCCAGTGTCTTATGTCCATTGGTTATGCTTATATGCATGCATACATCATCGCGGAAAGAAATGAAAGACAAAAGTAAATGGAAAGACACCTCATGCTTATGGATCAGAAGACTTAATATTGTTAAGTTGTTAGCAATCTTACTACCCAAAGTAATCTACAGATTCAACACAATCCCTATCACAACCCCAATGATGTCTTCTGCAAAAAGAGAAAAAGCTATCCTGAAATTCATAGGGAGTTTTGAGGGATGCCGAATAGCTAAAATAATCCTGAAAAAGAATAAAGCTGAAGGTGACATACTTCCTGATTTCAAACTGACAACAAAGCTACGTAATCAAAACAGTGTGGTACCAGCATAAAGACCGACATATAGACCAATGGACTAGAATTGAGAGCCCAGAGAAAACCCTGGCCTCGCTGACTAAACGATTTTTCAAGATCGCTCAACGGGAAAGGGCAGTCTTTTCAACAAATGATGCTGGGGAAACTGGATATTCACATGCAAAAGAATGGAGTTGTACCCTTAACTAACACCATCAACAAAAATTAATTCAAAATGTTTCTTGTATGTGTCCTGACCAGGGATCAAACCCACAACCTTGGCGTATCGGGACAACACAACGATCATCTGTGCTACCCAGCCAGTGCAAAATTAACTCAAAATGCATAACGATTTAAATGTTATAGCTAAAACTATAAAGCTCTTATAAGAAAACATCAGGAAAAAGCTTCATGACATTTGATTTGGCAATAATTTCTTGATAAAGACAGTAAAGACAGACAACAAAAGAAAAAAATATGTAAATTGGACTTCATGAAAATGAAAAATATTTGTTAATCAAAAGATACAGTCAACAGAGTAAAAAGGCAACCTACATGATGGGAGAAAATATTTGCAAATCATATATCTGGTAAGAGATTAATATTCATGTATACAGAGAACTCTTAAAACTCAACAACAATAAAAATGAACAACGAATTAAAAAATGGGCAAAGGACTTGAACAGGCGTTTCTCCAAAGAAGATAAACAAATGGCCAATAAGCACATGAAAAGATGCTCAACATCACTAAGGATTAGGGAAATGCAAATCAAGTGTACAATGAGATAGCACGTCACACCCATTAGGATCACATATATACACAAAACAGGAAATAACAGGTGTTGGCGAGGACGTGGAGAACTTGGAACACTTGTGTGCCGTTGGTGGGAATGTAAAATGGTGCAGCCACTGTGGAAAACAGCTTATCAGTTCCTCACAAAATTAAAAAAATAGGACTACCATATGATCCAGCAATTCCACTTCTGGATATCTATTCAAAAGAATTGAAAGCAGAGCCTCAAAGAGATATTTGTACAGCCATGTTCAGAGCAGTATTATTTACAACAGCTAAAATGTTGAAGAAACCCGCTTCCACTGACAGATGAATGGATAGAGAAAATGCGGTCTAGACATACAGTGGAATAGTATTCAGCCTTAGAAAGAAAGGAAATTCAGGTACAACATGGATGAAGCGTGAGGACATTATATAAGTGAAATAAGCTGGACACAAAAAGGCAAATATTGTGTGATTCCATTTTTATGAGATTTCTAGGGTAGTCAGATTTATTAATATAGGGACGGAAAGTAGAACAGTGGTTGCCAGGGGCTGGGAGGGTGAGGAATGTGGAATTAGTGTTAAGGGGGACAGGGCTTCAGTGGAGAAGATGAAAAAGTTTGGGGATGGATGGGGTGACAGCAGCACATCCTGCATGTATTCAATGTCACTGAACTCTACCCTGAACATGGTCAATATGGTGCATTCTGTTTGTGTATTTCACCACAATTAAAAATGTGGAAACAGATAATGGAACCCTTGGCAGTTATCACCGGTGTAGGTCACTTGCACTGTGAGCTCACAGTTGTCCTCAGCTGGGAGGATTGTACGTTCGTCTCATGAGGCCTAGGGGACGTGAGGAGTGGTGTCCAAGATGGAGCACATTGGGGGAGTTGGCTAATCTTGGGGAGTCTTTTGGCTTCTTCTACGTGTTTTATGAGGTGCCTACTATGTGCTAGGGGACATGCCAGTCCCCCATGTGGTTCCAACACCCAGTGTGAGGCCCCTTAATTGGCTTCAAATGCAGCCACAGTCTTCCTGAGCCACTTAACGAGCCTGGGTAACGAGCTGCCTCACTCTCAATATTTGTTTAACGCTTTAATCATGGGCACAAGCCCGTGGTAACATTAATTCCAGGGGAGCTTTAATGATGTAAGTGTTTGGCGAAGTCCCCAGCGCCTGACCCTTAGGTGCCAGATCTGTTTGCGGCCACGTGAAATGTTTTGCGTCACTTGCAAGAAAGAAAAAAGAGATGCTGTTTTTCCTCAGGAAAAGAAGAGGTATTTCACAGCCCAGCCTTGTTCTCCTGTGGGGTATTTGTCAAGGACTGTGCAAAGCAAATGCGTGGAGATTTCTAACACTTCTTTAAGGAAGGAGTCGGGGTTGTCAAAACCAGAACAATTATCCTATTCCTCCATTTGCTAATCTTTCATCCACCACCCACCCACCAACTCATCCATCCATCCTTTCATCCATCTACCCTTCCTTGCATCCATCCATTAAGTTTCTACCCATTCACCTACCCACTAACCCATCCATTCATTTATACATCAAACCACTCATCATTCCATCCTTTCATCATTCACTAGCCACCAACCCATCCATTCTCCTTTCATACAGCTACCCACCCATCAACACATCCAATAATCCTTCCACCCATTTATACATCTTTTGCCCCATCCATCCATCCATCCATCCATCCATCCATCCATCCGTCCATCTGTCCGTCCATCCATCCATCCACCCACTCACCCAGCCAGCCATTCACCCAGCCCCCATCTATCACAGGCTGAGGTCACTCTATTCTGCCAACGCTGGGGTCAGGGTGTGTGCCCAGCAGCTGGGAATGGCCAGCGACTTCACCTTTCTGAACTTCCTGGTCTTCACCTGTCAATGAGACCATGTTGGTGATACACTAAGACCAAAGCCTGGCCCAGAGCAAGCAAGCATCTAATACCTGCCAGCCACAGCTGTTGTTAGGAGTAATGAGAATGCACTCTGACACAGGTGCTGTTACCCTCATTTTACAGAGGCGGAGACGGAGGCAGAGCACCCCGGCTCTGCTGCCTCTCAGAACACAGATGTGAAATGCACAGGAGCCCGGCTGGGCCAGGACCTGCCCTTGTTACCCGAGTTGCTGTGACTTCTAATCTCTGGGGGCCTCTTAGGGCACAGGTCCCAAGGGCTGGCTTGGGAGGAAGCCAGAAGCTGTACTTTTCTACCTCTGGAAACACTGATTAAGAACAAAAAGATTTGCACTTCATCATTTATTTCCTGTAAACAGCTACTTTCCTCCCTATCCCCTTAAACCATTTTGAACAAAGTTTGCTTGGGGTTTTCAGGCTTCCTTCTTATTCCTGTCCTTCCAGGTGAGAGAGAAGCTGATTATGGCCCAGTCTGGCACAGACGGACCCTGTTTGTACAGTCCCGAATTCTTCCCTTTTAAATAAAATTTAAGGCCCTGCGCAAAGACCTGCAGGACTGACCTCGGCTTTGATTCTTGGTTGAGTTTCTGAAATGCATATATGAGGCTGCTAATGCGCTGAAATAATTACCCTTGGCGAGAGGGAGGTGTTAATGCCTTAGGTGTTCGCCTGCCAGCTGTCTTGCAGTTAGTGAGACATGTGGCGTCAATCTCTCTGTTCATTTGCTATCAAGTTGCCGCCTTCCTATTCTTATCAGGAGTTGCCAGCCCTGTTGTCGGTCCTGCTTGATGAAAGCCACGTGATGATGGGCCAGAGGAGGACGTGAGTGCCTCCATCTGTGCTCCCGGGTGGCGTCCTTGGAAACAGACTTCAGACAGATTGTGGCAGCCAAGCTCCGTGATGCCCACCGTCCCAGCTTCTGGAATTCACACCCCGCGAGTCTCCTCCCTCCTTGCACCAGGGTTGGTCTGTGTGACCAATAGAATCCGCAGAACTAATGCTATGTCACTTCCAATGTTTGGCCATAAAAGATACTGCAGCTTCCATATTGGTGTGTCTCTATCTCTGTCTCTGTCTCTGTCTCTGTCTCTTTGTCTGTCTTTGTTTCCCTCTCTCCTGCTCTCTGTTTCTGTCTTCTCTTTCTTTCTCTGTTAGGTCTCTTGCCCTGGGGAAGCCAGCTGCGATGTCAGAGCAGCCCTCTGGGGAGGCACATGGTAAGGACCTGAAACCTCAACAGCCATGCGAGTGAACTCAGAAGCAGGCCCTCCGTCCCCAGTAGAGCCTTCAGATGACCACAGCCCTGGCTGTCAGCTTTGTTGATTTTTGCTACAGTCCATGCATAAGTGAAGTCATACTGTATTTGTCTTTCTCTGTCTGACTTATTTCACTTAGCATAATATCTTGGATCGAGGGAGAGCTGAACATGTTCGCTGTCTTATGTCCAACCCAGTGGATGGGAAAATGATCACTTAAGCTCTGGAATGTCCTCCGTCCCCAGTAGAGCCTTCGGATGACCACAGCCCTGGCTGTCAGCTTGGTTGATTTTTGCTACAGTCCATGCATAAGTGAAATCATACTGTATTTGTCTTTCTCTGTCTGATTTATTTCACTTAGCATAATATCTTGGATCGAGGGAGAGCTGAACATGTTCGCTGTCTTATGTCCCACCCAGTGGATGGGAAAATGATCACTTAAGCTCTGGAATGTAAGAAGATACAAGAAATGAGCTAGAGAGCCTTCTTTGCCACAGTTTTAATCACTATAACAGAATGTTTTCTACGACAGAAAGGGAGAAGGGAAGTGGACTGGTATTTTTTGAGTGCCAACAATAATGATAGCTACCGGGCACTGCTTCTTACCTGCCATCTGCTCCACAGACGTTTTCCTTGCTTGATCTTCATTCACTCTGCCTTTAACAGATGAGGGAACCGAGGCTCGGACGGTGCCGTGACTTGCCCAAGGTCACACAGCTCCGCAGCAAGTGAGTGTGGCCTCAACCCAGCGCTGTCTCCATGCAAAGCGGAGAGTAATGCATGGGTCATATGAGGAAGGGACAGAATCTCAGAGCTTGAAGCCACCAAGGTTCTGTAGACTGTGATCATGTCCTTAAAAAAAAAAAAGTAAAATTGAGACACACAGACTGGCACACTATCTTTTCCTAGACATGAACTTATAAAAAAAAATTTTTTTTAAAAATATTCAGGTTGAATTGTATTTAAGCATGTGTTTAATGCATTGCCTGTTTTGGAAAGGAGAATATCATTAAGGGGAACAAAAAACTATTCAGAAATGTTTATACCTGTTGATGTTAGTCAACTTCAAGTCTGAATATTGGAGTTGGGATGATCCTGGGAAATTGGGCACATGTGACTGTCATGGTTATGTATTCCCGGTGAGCTCTGGGAATCCAAGCTTTGGTCGCCCCTTCCTCCAGGTGATGTAGCCAGTGAGGTTTCAGCTCCTGGCTCTTCCTGTGTCAGTGACAGTTTACATTCACTATTATTTTGTATCAGTTTTAGGTGGACAGCATAGTGGTTAGAGAATCATATACTTTACAAAGTGTTCCCTCTGACATTTCCAGTACCCACCTGGGCCCATACATAGTGATTACAATATTAGAACATTATTGACTCTATCCCCTAGGCTATATTCCCTGTGACTATTTGTACTTCTTAATCCCTTCACCTTTCCACCCAGTCCCACAACCCTCCTCCCCTCTGGAAACCATTAGTCTGTGTTCTCTGTCTATGAGTCTGTTTCATCTTTGTTCTTTTATTTTGTTCTTTAGAGTCCATGCATAAGTGAAATCATACTGTATTTTTCTTTCTCTGTCTGACTTATTTCACTTAGCATAATATACTCTAGGTTCACCCATGCTGTTGCAAATGCTAAAGATTTCATTCTTTTTTAAAAACAAATTTTATTTATTGGAGAGAGAGAGAGAGAGAGAGAGAAATTTGCTGTTCCACCCACCCATCCATCCATTCATTAGTTGCTCCTGGGAATCAAATCTGCAATCCTGGAGTAGCAGGATGACACTTAACCAACTGAGCTATCTGACCAGGGAAAGATTTCATTCTTTTTTATGGGCAAGTAATAATATTCCATTGTATAAATGTACCACAGTTGTTTTATGCACTTGTCTGTTGATGGGCACTTGGGTTGTTTTCTATCTTGGCTATTGTAAGTAACACTGCAATGAATATAGGGATGCATATATTCTTTAAAATTAGTGTTTTGGGTTTCTTCAGATATATACCCAGAAGTGGGATCACTGGGCCATATTGTAGTTCCATTCTTAATTTTTTGAGGAACCTCCATACTGTTTTTCATAATGGCTGCACCAACCTGCATTCCCACCAACAGTGCACAAGGGTTCCCTTTTCTCCAAACTTTCGCCAACACTTGTTGTTTGGTAGACTATTTTTAAAGTAAAATTTTATTTATTTTTATTTATCTTCACCTGAGGACATGCTTTTACTGATTTTAGAGAGAGAGGAAGGGGAAGAAAAAGAGAGAGAAACATCAATTGGTTGCCTCCCATACGTGCCCTGACCAGGGATCCAACCTGCAACCTAGGTATGTGCCCTGACCGGGAATCAAACCTGAAACCTTTTGGTGAACAGGATGATGCTCCACCCAACTGGGCCGCCCAGCCAGGGCAGTAAAGTTTTATTATGCAATAACTTTAGATTTATTAAAAAGTTGCCGAGATGATACAGATTTTCCCAGGTACTAAGTTTCCCTAGTGTATCTTACATAATCGTGGTATTTGCCAAAACCAAGAAACCAAACCATTGCTATTAATTAAATTCCAGCTGGCAGTGGATCTCACCAGTTTTTTCACTAATGCCCTTTTTCTGTTATAGAATTCAATTGAGGACACCACAGTGTATTTCTCACATTTTTTGAGTGAACCCGGATTTGCTTTTACAATCTTGGGCTCCAGAGCTGAAGTTCTGCTGGCTCATCAGAATCCACTCAGCGTGTCCCAATCACTTCCTGCAGTTCAAGCCTATTCCCTCCTGTGGGTGGTGGTCTCAGTGGGTAGACACATTTCATCTTCTGGCCAGTTCTGATCTATTCAGGGGTCTGCATGGAGCGGTGTGTCAGAGCAAGCACAAGATCACATCTGAGCTCTGTGATCCACTAGCAATGCCTGCCCTGGGCGTGGGCGTAAACTGTGATTGTGTGGAGCACCTGCCATCTGGCACCAGAATGTTTCCCATTGGAGCATTCTGACCCCATGTCCAGGAGGGGAGCCTGCATTTGAATGTGGGTATTAAATGGGTGTGTCCACCACCACAGCCACACTTAGTCATAAGGTGGTGGTGGTGGTGGTGGTGATGATACAAAAATAACTAGGTACCATTTATTGGTACCATGTATTGAGTGCTTCATATGTTCCAGGCACTGTGTTAACTGCCATGTAAGTATTGCACTTATGCCGTGTAAGTGAGAGGTAGGGCACAGTTGTCCTTCCCATTTTACAGATGACAAAACTGAGACAAGTAAGTTAAGGGCCTTCATCTAGCCCCACAGCTTCCTTGCAGAGGGGCCGTTGCTCTGCAGGCGAGGCAGGCTTTGCCACGCCCTGGCTGCTCAGAGGTTCTCCGCCTCAAGCCATGTGCCACACCCTGAGAATTCATCAGTGTGGAGCTCCGGCAACCACAGCGTTCTGTGGGATTTTTCCACAGGCTTTGGAGCAGGGTCAAGTGCAACTTCACGGAGGTGACAGACAGGGAGGGCCACACAGCTGCATGCCCCAGAGTTTCTGCTGGATTCAGTTCAGAAACTGGTTCCTTAAGTGGATAATGCTGTCTGTGCCAGTGATGCAAATTAAGTTTTGGTTTCAAAGGAAAAATGACCGTCCCCCTATACTTTATGACGCCTTCATGATTGCAAGAATAGATATTTAGGTAAAGTTCTCAGTAGTGTGGGTACTCCTGACCTATGAAATCCTTCTCCCCAAGTTCTCTCCCAGCCCCACACACGGCCAGACTGGTCCACTAGTTTTTAAAATTAAAAT
>NW_005356042.1:5567072-5568071 GCF_000412655.1 Myotis brandtii
GTGCAGCAGGCAAGGTGCTGCTGGCCTGCATCTGTGCACAGCTGGCTGCTGGAGCAAGATGGTGGGCTCAGAGGCTAGCACACGGGGCGCGAAATGGTCAACACGCCAGCCTCCAATTCCCACCAGCTCTTCCCCAGACATCCTGGGCTTTCCCACTGCCTCCTTCCCTCCAGGGGTCCTCTTGCTAAGCCAGGTCACGTGTGTCCCAGGCAAAAATGGAAAGTGGATAAGTCCTTTGACCAACATCCCATTTCAAGACCTTTCTATGAATGTTATTTACTGCTCTCAGCCTAGGATTCTGGCACAAAGCCTAATGGAAGTTATCCCATTCATAATAACATCTAATAGTTGATTTATTAGGTTCACAGTATTATTTATGTGTCATATTTGCGGGTGGTTTGCTATAGAATTTGTGTGTGGCTTATGCATTCATCTCAAACCAGCCAGACTTCTTGGGCTCTTCTCAAGGTCAAACACAGAAGTGCAAATGCTCATCACAAGATAAGTGGCATTATAGATGTTGGGGGATTAAAACATTTCTTTTTTCAACATGAGCTGTTTGTGGCTCTCTTTGTCCCTTTCTCCAGGTAAGTTTATTTTTCCTGACTGCCATGACGACCTAAACTCTGTCTGCCTCACTTATAAGCTCCAGAGAGGGGAACTGAATTTCTGGGTGTGGAGTTGATTATATTACAGAGCAGGGCTTGAACGCACAAAGCTAGTTGGCACTCAACCCATTTCCTTGTGAGCCTGCTATAGGAAATCTACGTTCAGCTTTTTGGGTTCTCTGCTTTGGAAGGAATCCTAACTGTCATATAGTGGATGGGATGCGTGCTACTGAACACTCATTCATTCATCCATCCATCCAGTCATTCAACAGTCATTTCCCAAGCACTTACTACTGTCAGGGTTGGGCTCCATAGTAGACATATGTGATGTAGACAGTCTCCACATTTTACAGATGTGGTTGGTTTGGTCAAAGAGATTGAGTAAAAATTT
>NW_005356042.1:5568469-5610031 GCF_000412655.1 Myotis brandtii
GTGCAGCAGGCAAGGTGCTGCTGGCCTGCATCTGTGCACAGCTGGCTGCTGGAGCAAGATGGTGGGCTCAGAGGCTAGCACACGGGGCGCGAAATGGTCAACACGCCAGCCTCCAATTCCCACCAGCTCTTCCCCAGACACCCCGGGCTTTCCCACTGCCTCCTTCCCTCCAGGGGTTCCTCTTGCTAAGCCAGGTCACGTGTGTTCCAGGCAAAAAATGGAAAGTGGATAAGTCCTTTGACCAACATTCCATTTCAAGACCTTTCCATGAAGGTTATTTACTGCTCTCAGCCTAGGATTCCGGCACAAAGCCTAATGGAAGTTATTCCATTCATAATAACGTCTAATAGTTGATTTATTAGGTTCACAGTATTATTTATGTGTCATATTTGCGGGTGGTTTGCTATAGAATTTGTGTGTGGCTTATGCATTCATCTCAAACCAGCCAGACTTCTTGGGCTCTTCTCAAGGTCAAACACAGAAGTGCAAATGCTCATCAGATGATAAATGTGCATTACAGAAGTTGGGGGATTAAAACATTCCTTTTTTCAACATGAGCTGTTTGTGGCTCTCTTTGTCCCTTTCTCCAGGTAAGTTTATTTTTCCTGACTGCCATGACGACCTAAACTCTGTCTGCCTCACTTATAAGCTCCAGAGAGGGGAACTGAATTTCTGGGTGTGGAGTTGATTATATTACAGAGCAGGGCTTGAACGCACAAAGCTAGTTGGCACTCAACCCATTTCCTTGTGAGCCTGCTATAGGAAATCTACGTTCAGCTTTTTGGGTTCTCTGCTTTGGAAGGAATCCTAACTGTCATATAGTGGATGGGATGCGTGCTACTGAACACTCATTCATTCATCCATCCATCCAGTCATTCAACAGTCATTTCCCAAGCACTTACTACTGTCAGGGTTGGGCTCCATAGTAGACATATGTGATGTAGACAGTCTCCACATTTTACAGATGTGGTTGGTTTGGTCAAAGAGATTGAGTAAAAATTTCCCCCAGCCCTTCTACCTTTGTGCTATTTTTCTCATGCATTTTATTTCTACATACATTATAAATTCCACAGTACACTGTTTTTATATTTTTACTAGAGGCCTGGTGCACGAATTTGTGCACGGGTGGGATCCAGCCAGCCTGGTCCCGATGGGGGCTGATTGGGGCTGGGCCAATGGTGGTGGTCGGGGGGAGGGACACAGAAGTTGGCTGGCCTACCCCGCCCCCGATTGGGATGGGGGGGCAATTGGGGCCCCCATAGGGCCGGTTGGCCACCGCAGTGCGCGTCATAGGACCAGTCATTCTGGTTGTTCTGGTCGTTCTGACGTTCTGGTCACTTGGGTTTTATATATATAGATTAGAAGCTAATGATATTTTATTGGCTGTCCTAGGTTTAGAATATGCATCTTTAATTTTTCACAGTTTACCTTTAAATAATATTATCACTTCGTGTGTAGTGTAAGAACTTTGTAATAGCCTACTCCTGAGGTTTCTACCATCTTTTGGGCTACTGTTGTTATACATCACTTTAACCTAGGCTATAAATCCACAATCTTTTGCTTCCATTTTTGCTTTAGACACTCCATACTTTAGAGTGATTTAAAAAAGTCTTTTATGCTCACCTGCATTTAAACAAGTTTCTGTCTTGTTTCGTATTTCTTCTGCCTAAAAAAACTTACTTTAATATCTTGCAGCACAGGTCTACTGGTAAGTAATCATCTCAAATTTTGTTTGACTGAAAATTAAAATAAATTGCTTTCATTTATGAAAGGTATTTTTTCCTGGGGGTAGAAGTCTGTGCTGACAGTTATTTTTTCTCTCTTAGCACTTGAAAGATGACACTTCATTGTCCTCTGGATCATGGAGCTTCTGATGAGAATTCTGCTGTCCTTTTTATATTTGTTCCTTAATCTCTTTGGCTTTCTTTAATATTTTCTCTTTCTCTTTGTCTTTCAGTATTTTGAATAGGATATTTTCTTTTCCTTCTCTCCTCCTCCTTCTTCTTCTTCTTCTTCTTCTTCTTCTTCTTCTTCTTCTTCTTCTTCTTCTTCCTCTTCTTCTTCTGAAATAATCCTGTGTGGGATTCTCTGATCTTTTTGAATTTGTGAGTTGATACCTTTCATTAGTTTTGTAAAATTCTCAGCCAGCCATTATTTCTTCAAATATATCTTCTACATTGTTATCTCTGTCTCTTTTTTTCCGGGGATTTCAGTTACATGTATATTAGATTATTTATATTGCCTCAGTGTTTTTAAAACTCTTCATTGTTGTCATCATCATTATTGTCCTCCTTTCCTCTCTCCTTCTCCTCCTCCATTTTTTCTCCTCTTCCTCTTTTTCCAAATTCTGAAAGCCTAATTCACGTCAAGGAGACAAATCCCATCTACTTGGTACTGCCTGCAGAGGGAGCAGACCTTCCCAAGGCTCTGGGCAGTGTGGGGAAGGGAGTGGCAGAGAAAAAGAGGACTTGCTACCCCATTACTTGATACGGTAAGTAGGTCTTCTGTTACCTTGTGACTCAAAGTGTGGTCCATGGACCAAAGCCACAATATCCTTGTGTGCTTCTTAGATACACAGAAACACAGACTTACCCTAGACCCATTGTATCAGAATCTGCAAATCAACAGACTCCAGGTAATTTGTATGCACATTACAGCTTGAGAGGCATGGTCCACATGATCAATGGGAAAAGTTGGGGCAGCAAAAGCACTTGGTACAGTCTGGAGCCATCAGATGGAAGGCACGGCTCCAAGCCCAAAGGCCCTATGATCCAGAAGAGGGCCCCCTTCCAGGTCTCCCCTAGGCATGAGTTTGTCTGTTAACTTTTCAAACTTTTAACTTTTGATCAAATCCAATTTATCTGCCCCCCCTTATTTTGTTGCTTGTGCTTTTGGTATCATATCAAAGAATCCGCTGGAAATTCCAATGTTATGAAGATTTACCCCTATGTTTTTTTAGGAGCTCAAAGTTTTAGCTCTTACATTTAGCTGCTTGATCCAGTTTGAGTTAATTTTGTGTATGGTGTGAGGTAGGGGTTCAACTTCATCCATCTGAATGTGGGAAAACTTTGATTTCCTTGTTCAAAGGATCTTTAACTATTGTGTGGAGGACAGACTGTAGGGGCAAGAAGGAAGCAGAGAAACAAATTTCCCATTTTTATGTGCTTATCTGCGCCTAACAAAAGTATGCTAACATGCCAACTAATAAAGTTACAGGGGAGATGAAAGAAGCACCACTCTGCAGCCATCATGGTAGTAATTGACTCAGAGACAAGAGTCAGTAGTAGATGCTAAAGCCAGTGGGTGATGGTTTTTCCTTTCTTTTCTTTTTTTTCCTTTCCTTTCCTTTTCTTTTCTTTTATATTTTTATGAGTTTATTTGAGCCAAAACTGACAACATATGCCGGGGAGCAAGATCTCAAATGCTCCTGAAGTTTTCTTTATTAACAGAATACTTATGTGGTCTCAAAGAACCTCCCCATAGGACACTAATTATGAAGGGTAAAGAATAACTTTATAGTGAAGAAACGTGCCAGACACCACCTTAATCAACAGTAACATCATCAGTCACCGACAATGGACTTCATGGGCCTCCTGATCCGAGAGAATGAGGACACAACCTCACTTTTTGGAGTTCCTGCTCAGAATGCACACCCTGAATCTAGTGACCTGATATCAGACAAACCCAACCTGAAGGACATTCTGCACAGGAACTGGCCCAAGAAAGACCAGAAAGACTGAGAAATGTTCCAGACAAGAGGAGCCTAGGAGACACGACAACGGAATGCCGTGCGTGGCCTGGGGTTTTCTTTGATGTACAGGATGTTACTGGAACAGTTGTTGAAACCTGAGTGAGTCCGTAGATTAGATAGTGTTGTTGCAACAAAGTGAATCCCTGATTTTGAGGTCCTGTACTAAGGACTGTTGTTGAGAAAGAGAATGTCCCGGTGTTAAGGAAATACAAATGGAAGCACGAAGGGCCAAAGGCTCATCACGTCTGCATGACAACTTACTCTTAAATGGCTCCAAGAACAACGTACAGAGAGAAAATAAGGCAGATGTGGGGAAATGTTAACATTTGAGGCTTCCAGGTTAAGGGCATAAGGGAATTTTTTATACTATTTTGAACTTTACTGCAAATCTAAAATTATGTCAAAATAAAAATTCTAAAAAAAGAGAACATTCCCCTTTGAGAACTGCAGTGAGCGTCACGCAGGTTGTTCGATGCATGGGCCGCTGTCTCGCTGCCTGGCTGCCGGGCCTTCTCTCTCGTCACCCCCAGCCCAGCATCCTGGCACCACCATCAGAGCAGTTTTATCACCACCCAAGCCCCTCCTCCGGGCCTGGGCCCCTGCCCACTTGGGACTTGCTGCCTTTCCTTCTGAGCTACGGATAAAGCAGCCACTACGCTTAGCTATGTCCAGGGTGTCAGGTAATTTTAACCTTCACATTGACTCTACCCTCATCTCTGTTTTATAGATGAGAAAACTGAGGCTCGGAGGGATGAACTAAGAGCCGCGTTTTAAGAGCAGGTCTGCCTCCCTCTCCCCTGCGTCCCGTTCTCTTGTTAACTTATGGTCACCCGTCTTTCCCGCATCAGCTCTCTGAGGGCAGGGCCCTCGTTCTGTTCTGTTCACTGATGTGTCTGGAGAACCTGGCACAGGGCCCGCCCTGTGACAGGAGCTCAGTAAATAGTTCCCGGGTGAAGGACCATCACGGGGCTTAGCTCACTTAACAGGTGGGCGTGGGCGTGGGCGTGGGGCTTAAACCTTGGCTCCCATTCTTGGTCTGCCACTGAGAAGCGGTGTGACCTTGGATAAGTTAGCTAACCTCCCTGGAACACAATTTCCGAATCCATAAAGTGCATCTCCCACTCCTACCTCATAGGGCTTGTGGCGAACATCTAATGACACATGCACTAAGTGCTTGTCGCAGTAGCTGGCATTACGTAGACGCTCAGTCTATACTTACTGAATGAATGAGAGATGGATGAACGAACGAGAAAGGTCCCAGTGGCCTTGATCTCTAGGGGATCCCAGCTCTGCTTATTGGAAGCGATACAGAGGGAATGACCTGGAAATATGACTTACTGCAGCAAACCATGTGGGCTGTTATCTGTGTGTTTATTCGTGTGTTGTTGTCTCCCACGCCCGGGTCAGTGCTGGGCACAGGCGGATCCTGCCTGCCTGGTGCAGGCTGCTCCCTCGCCTGCCTGCAGGTGTGGTTCACGGCAGGCAGGCTATTTGCTGATTGACTCATCTCATTTCGCTCCGTGACGTGTTTATGGGGGCTCAGCCCTGTGCCAGGTCCTGTGCTGGGCAGGATCTCCTGCCTGTCCTGACGTTGTCTGCCCGGTGCCTGGGGCTCACACCTGGCTCACCGCTTAGTTGTGATCCTCCATTGGCCTACCGGGAGGCGCTGCATTCTCTGGCCCAGGGCCCGTGTGGTACCTGACCTTTGAAACATGCTATCAGGCAGCCCTGGAAACCCGTGTCATTGCAGCTCCAGCCTCCTTTTCCCATGAACACCTGTGTCTGCATGTGTTTCTTCTCCCAGTTGGGAAGGAAGAGGCTAAACTGCTCATGAGGGCGCAAGGGCAGCCTCTTCCACGAGGGCCAGCTGTCCCGCGCCTGCTGGCCAGAAGGTGGCGCTGTCGTACATTTTATGGGAGTCGAAGGGGAAGGAGAGAGAGAAACCAGTATTTTAATACTACTTGAAAGTCAAGGCAAAATCATGGGCATTTGGACCGGTTATCTGAAAGAAAAGAATTCTGAAAATAAAACGAGTTAAAGCTTCCATTCAGTTTTGAGTTCTGCTCCCACGAGGACCCACCGTAGAAGTGAGAAGAGATTTCTTAGCTCTGCCTGGAACTCTTGCAGGAAAGGCTGGTGGGGCTGAGAACCCAATACTGTGGCTCTGTGACCCTGGGAAGGTCACAGAACTCTGAGGCCTGGCTCCCTCGTCTGAGAAGCAGAGATAAAAGTCCAGGTGCCAGAGGGTGGCTGAGAGGCTATGAGGTGGTGAACACGGAGTGCTTAGCCCTGGGCCTGCTGGGTAGCAAGCACTTCCTGCGATGGGGCTGGCGGCCTGGGCGGTGCTGTGGTTAGAGAGGGGGGGTGCCTCTGACATCCTCTTTTCATGGAGGGGGCTTTGTGGGGAATGCAAACCCTCCTATTGTCCCAGGGAGGTCAAATTTATGGAGCATCTACTGCGCAGGCAGACAGGCATACAACGATGACCCCCAGCGGCCTCTCGGACGTTGAGGTGTGTGTGTGGGGGGAGGAGTGTGTGACAGTCTTTCTGGAGATTCTGGCCAAGGCCCCTGAAGGAAACACCTGCAGGGAAGGCCCTGTTCTGCCAGCGCTTTGGCATAGGCGCCAGGAGGGGGTGCCATGAGGGTTTCTTCAAGACAGGACGTATGGGAGGGGCATTTTGAGCAGAGGGCACCGCCTAGGCAAAGGCGTGGAGATGGGAAGGCTCAGGCGTGGCAGGGGTGGGCCAGTTTGGGGGGAAGGACGGTGGTGCCAGGTGGGTCCATGTGAGTGTGGGGACTTCACTGCAGGCCGGTTGGTTCTGGATGGGCCTACAGCAGGGATTTTTAAACCAGGGCTAAGGAATCCCTCAGAGCTGGGGACAAAACCAAACGGGTGTGTGTGCTTTCCTGAAGCATGATGGGAAGTGTGCGGTGGAGGTTCCCAGTAGTTCTCAGAGCCCGAAGATTTCAGCCTTAAACTACATAAAAGGGAAGGAGCGATCCAAGTCAGGAAGCCCATGCTCCTTGCCGATGCCTCTTTTCCTTCTCAGGTCAGGCCTCTCCCTTTCTCCCCTCAGGCGCACTCCAGCTCCTCACGCAGCAAACGCCTGGGCTCACTGCCCTTTGCATTTGTCTCCGGACCCAGAGAAGTGCAGGCCGTTGTGGGAGGTGGGCCCCCAAGGCCTTGCCTTCCAGCCTCCCTGCCCCTTCCCCCTCCTCGGTCCCCACTCGGCCACGTGAGGCTTGTCAGAGCCCTTCTTGAATCTCCAGGGTTTTATCAGGACCATCGACATCAAACCCAAAGGCTAACACGGGCCAAACAAACAAGGTTGAAGTTTATGTGGGAGCAAAAAAACAAAAGCTTCACCCTAACTGGTTTGGCTCAATGGATAGAGTGTCAGCCTCTCAAGGTTCCCAGTCAGGGCATGTACCTTGGTTGCAGATATATACCCAGTAGGGAGTGTGCAGGAGGCAGCTGATCGATGTTTCTCTCTCATCGATGTTTCTAACTCTCTATCCCTCTCCCTTCCTTTCTGTAAGAAAATCAATAAAATATATTTTTTTAAAAAGAAGAAAAAAAAGGATTAAATTATATTTAGCAAAATCAGACAGTTAAAGGTTATATGTTAAGAGATTAGAAATGGCCATTCCACTTATGAAAAAGTGAAGGTTTTTACAACTACTAAGAATTTACAACATGTCCGGTACTGCTAAATAGCATTCAAATAAAAAAATAGGGAATGTTGAAAAGACAATTTCAAATAATAATAACAGTACTACTTCATTAAATTCATAGATATTGAATGATATCTTACTACAAGCTATACACACTTCAAGGTTCTATGGATTTGGCAGAAAACAAGAGGAGCTATTATAAAGACAAGAAAGGTTAATGGATTGTGGGGAAATGGTAATAGTTATGTGGGAGAGTAGTATGCATTGAATCGACTCTGGGTATAAAATAAAGGTAAAACATTAAAAATTTTGTTCATGAATTTGAAGTAGGGTGTGATTGAAAGAGTTGTAAAGGATGCTTCTAAGTTTTTTTTTGTTCTGAAAAACTAAATGGATGGATTTGTCACTATATGAAAAGTAGAATGCTATGAAAGAAACATATTTCAGGGGAAGATAAGAGGGCAAAGCGGGGTGGGTAAAACATTTCTTACATACCGTTATAATGGCTGGGCCGCAAAAATATTCGTTGTGGGCTGCATGCGGCCCGCAGGCCGCGAGTTTGACATGCTCGATCTACATCATTTCTAACACTGATGTCCAGACTCAGTAAACAGATGCGGGAGACTCTGGGATCCTGTGACTTATGTGCATTCCATCATTTCTCCCCAGAGTGTGAGCCAGCCAGCAGGGGGCGCTGTTCTATGGGGCTTTCACTCTAAACTCACACGCGGCCCAGACTCAGAGCCCGGTGAGTTGACTCCTGCGTGCTGGCCTTGGGCTTTCTGTCCAGGTTTGATTTACTTGATGTCCTGTGATGGGGACAGCGCCAGGGATGTTTGGGCTGCACCCCGGGGACGTCATGGCTGCCTTCCTATGTCCAGATGGGGACAGGAAGGGACCCCTGGGTGGGAGCACCCTTGAATGTGAATGTTTTGAGGTGAAGAGAGGGCTGGGGACCCTGTCCCTCATCACGGAGCATCTCACCGGAGCCTGGGGCAGGAGCAGGGCCCAGCGTCGGCCCCACAGAACAACATTTTGGTTTTCACACTCGACATTGAGAAGCCATTAAATGGAAAGGAAACCTGCGCCCTTCCTCGCAGGCACGCCAGCCGCTGCCCGGCCCTCACAGTGCGGCCTTTGTTCGGGGCCGGAGTGTAAAATTGGAGTGGCAGGTTGTCGGTGCGTACACTGCGAATTTCCTGGCTTTCATCAGCTGCGCCGCTCAAATGACAATATTTAATCCCAAATGTTTCCTTCCCTCCCCTGCCCCTCCCTCTTCACAGACGAGGGGCTTCCCCCCTTATTTGCAAAGTAGACTTCGTTTCTGTTTCTTCAACCATAATGAAAAGTATGTTTATGATTTTCTCTCATATATTTGCAATTACACAAGGCCCTCCTGAACGTATTAAGGGCCTTTCTTAGGAGGACTTGACTTCCTAGATTTCAGTGTTATGTATGTTCTTGCTGATTTCTCCATCCGCACTGACCATTTTACTTCTAGGGGCCAGTCTCAGAGTGACAGGTCCATGTTGTTTTAGTATACACACACACACACACACACACACACGTCTACCTCCCGGTGGTTCTATTCCTCTGGGAACCCTGATACTGGCTGAGATGAGCAGGGCTTTCAGGCTTGAGCTATGGAAGAGGATGGCAGCCCCAGGCCACCAAGCATCTACAAACACCAGACCTGTGCCCTGGCCGGGGTGACTCAGTGGTTGGGATTGTCCTGTGCACCAAGGGGTTGTGGTTTGATCCCCAGTTGAGATGCATGCGGGAGGCAACAGATTGATGTTTCTCTCTCTCCTTCTTCCTCCCTCCCTCTCTCTAAATATTAATAAAAATATTTAAAAAAAACTCAGAAATATGCCTCTCTGTGCCTCTGTAGGACCTTTTAGGAATCTTTTTGGTTTGGTTTTGTTCATCTTCACCTGAGGATATTTTTTTCCATTGCTTTTCAGAGACAATGGAAGGGAGGGGAGGGAGTGTGGGGGAAAAGAAGAGAGAGATAGAGATAGAGAGATAGATATATAGAGAGAGATATTGATGAGAGAGATAAAAATTGACTGGTTGCCTCCTGATGTGCCCTGACCAGGGGAGGGGAGCAAACCCTCAACCCTTCTGTTTGTGGGCCGATGCTCTAACCACTGAGCTATACCAGCCAGGGTCCTTTTAGGAATCGTGTGCTGTTTTCCAGCCAGCATGTGTGTGGGGGGCAGTGATGTGTGACACGGACACGCAGGACACTGATCCCTGCATGTGTGTTCTGATGGCAGGCATGCCCATCTTAGTTGAAACTAGTGACCGCACCCATATTTATGGCCGTGGGCAGAGGGTCCTGGGAAAGGGTGCTGTGGACAGTGGACTTCTGGGGTACACCCCGGTTACTTCTTATGGACAGGGCCAAATAAGTATCGATGAGTGCAACATATATATCAGAGTTGATGAAGGTGAGGCTCTCAGAAAATGTCCCCACTTTGGGACACCATGAAAGGACATATGCTTTCATTATTAAGGTGGCAAGTTTCAGCTCTGTGATCCTTTGCAGTTGGGCTCATGCCCCAGCTCTGCCGCACACATGCTCTGGGGCTTTTGGGACATCCCTTCACCTCTCTGAGCCCCATGTGTAGAGGGGAGGGGCGGAGCTCGAGCCACCTCCTAGGCTTGCTGTGATGACTAAGTTAAAGGACACAGGAAGTGTCCGTGGTGCCCTGCCCAGCCTGTAGGAAGCCCTGTGATTTGTGTGTTGTCAGGACTGGGTTGAGGGGAGTGGGGTTTCCAGCTACACAATGTAGGGGGCATCCACCCTCAGGTGCCAACCGGGCACTTGCACAACTCTGACAGTGAGTGCCACCTCAAATGGTGCCCCGGGAGCACCTGCTCCCTCACCCTAGTCCTGGTCCTCACTTTACGCAGGTAAATGCAACGCCAGTGTTGTCAGGTAAGGGGACCCCTCATCTCACAGGGATTACAAACCCTCACAAGCCCTCCTGGTAGTGTTAGCTCTTGGAAGACAGAGACTGCCCCTATTCACGCCATGCAATTGCATGCTGCACCCTGAACACAGCAGGTGCTACATAAATGCTTACAAATGTGAACTGAATGAAGGGGAAGACGAAGGATTCAAACTTTGACTCGGTTTCCCATGAGTGAGGCCATCTGCTCCAGCTGCCACCTCCCACTGGGGCCGAGTGCTGCTTTGGGATCGCCCAACAACTAGATTTGGACAAAAGTTTAGAATTGTATGATTCCATGAATATGAAACACCCAGATAGACAAATCTATAGAGATAGAAAGCCAGGGTGCTGGGGTAGGAGGAGGCGGGTGGGAGAGACTGCTAATGGGTATGGGGTTTCACTTTTGAGTGATGAAAATGTTTTGAAACTAGACAGAGGTAATGGTTGCACAATCCTGTGAATATACTAAATAACACTAAATTGTACACTTAAAAAATGGTTAAAATGATACATTTTATGTTATGTGTATTTTAACACACACACACACACACACACACACACACCCACACACAATGGATTCATCAGGACTCTTGAGGTGTCTGTGAAAGAACCAAGATTCATGGTTTATGGATTGAAGGTGGGGTTGAACACCCAAACTACAGGAAGGTCACACACTGTTGTGACTGCCTTTGATTTTTGTTGCTGCGTCTCTGCCCTCTTTCATTCTCCATTACTACCACCAGCTGCCTCCACCTACTGGCAGGTACGGCCATCAACACCCTGTGAGTGGGGTCTCCTCCAACAGCATGGCAGTGCCTAAGGGGCTGTGTGGTTGGTGTTGGGGAGGAGTGGGCCCCAGAAGATACCCCAATCTCAGAAGTCCCCCCTCCCCGCGATCGTTAATTGACAGGTGGCCGGGTGCCGGGTCTCTGGTCCTTAGGAGTACATGGAATACATGTGCAGCAATGTCACAGCTTCCCATGGGCCTTCTCCATCTGTGTCTTCTTCAGGCCCATTTAGAGCAACTATCCTCTCCTCCTCCCTAAAGGCCCCCAGATGCCTACAGAAAATCCTGCACCAGGTGGCAGAATTCATCAAAGAGACCCAGGCCCCCACAAGGGGATGTGCTGGGAGGTGAGCACCGCGCACCTGGGAAAGCTGTCATGCATGGTAGAGCTTGGGATGGGGCTAAGGGAGAGATGCTTCCAAGATTAAGCTCGAGTGTTCATGTCAGGGCAAGACCATGGAATAGGTCCTCACAGGACCATTCCTGCAGCCCAGGGCTGTGAGTTCCCAGGAGAATTAGGCAATTAATAATGGCTATTAGGGCCCCGTAGACTGGCAGTTCTGATCATCTGAGTGATGTGATACCAAGAGTGTGCGTGTGTGTGTGTGTGTGTGTGTGTGTGTGTGTGGTGAGTGTTCTGTGGGTTTGCAAGTCCATAAGCTCTGACTACATAATGGGTCTTGGTGGTTGGTTCTCTCGTTGCTGGAACATCTGTTCAGCTTTTGACCGAAAGCCGGCGGGAGATCTTGCTGATCCCCAAAGATAGTTTCACCCACTGTTCAGGAGAGAGATTGTGAGAGCTCAAAAACAAGCAAGCAGAACCCCCACTTCAAACGCCATTGCTGTCCTGGGGGAGGTTTCTTCCTCACCCTTAATTTTGAGATTAATTTGTTTTAGAAGTTCCTTGGCTGCTGCTGTGCATGTGTGCACGTGTGTGCGCATGTGTGTGCATGTGTGTGCATGTGTGTGCATGTGTACAAAAAGAAAGACTAGGAAGAAAGTGTGTCACATTCTTCGGAAACCAATTACCTTCCTGAATTTCTTTTCTGTATCCTGAGACTAGGCCCAGCTTGGGGCACCTCTGTCACCTCCGCAGTCTTCTTCGAAGAGGCTTTGAAAAAATGAAAGGGCTTGGGCCACCCCCGAGCCTTGTTCCATAGTGGCTCTGAGCCAGGGTTGTCCTCAACTCTGCATTTCGAGTGTTTTATTATTAACCCAAAGTGGTCTTGGTTGATACAAATATAGAAGCAAAAGCTGGGAGTTCTCTGGTTTCGAACTCCTGGGCCTGTACTATTAGTGAGAGTCAGACAGCATTACTCACTGTTGTGATGGCTCCATTGGTTGCTGCTCCTGCAGGTGGGGAGTCAGTGCTGTGCAGCTTTCTCCTCTGGATTTATTAATTTTAATTTCAAGTTATGAGCCACCAAAGACTCTGTTTAAAAATTATTCCTGAATTCTCACGATTCAATAGGTATTAGTCATACATGAGTTTCTTTTTTTGCAGGGGGAGGGGGTATCTTTATTAAATAATAGATTACTTTGAAGATCACACTCCTGCTTTAATACAGTTTCCAAAACAGAGTCTTCAAGTTCAAAGTCTCATGGCATCTTCACTACCCACCTAGGAAGCAGGTGCTGATAGTTCTACAGACAAGGAAACCGAGGCCCAGAGAGGTCAAGAGGCCGGCCCCGGGGCAGACGCCTCGGGAAGCCGCAGGGCAGAGCCTCCACGTCAGCCTTTGTGATGCTTTTGCATGAACCTTTCGTTTCAATCACGTCTGGAGTTTGGCTTGTGTGCTCCAGGTTGGAATCTCTGGGAGTCACATGACTCTGAAGAGCAAACACATTCATTTCTCCAGCCTTCGACCGGAGGCCGGGCCTTTCCACGCCCACTGGTCCATGTCATGCCTGGGACAGGGCATGTTCCTATTCCAGGGGGGCTGGGCCATGGCTGTCTTGGAACGATGCACTGTCATAGTTTGGACAGTTTCCAAACGTCCCTCGTCAGCACCCGCAGCCCTGACACCTGGAGAAGTGAAGACCGTTCCCGAGGAGGACAGATGCCCGTGGAAGCAGGTCAGGCACAGGTCATCGGCTCGAATTATTTTTCTTGAAGGCGAACACTTTTCAAGAGTCCAAAGCCAGGGGCCTTCACCTGCGAGAGCGCACGACGTGTTGCTGTTTTAAAAATTAAGTGCGTGGAGTTTGCAGAATGGACACGGCCTTTCAGTTCTTTAATTAAAGGTTCAAAAAGTGCTCTCCTGCTGTGATCCCGGGGCCGGGAAAGGCTGTTTGTTCTGTCCCTGGGCCTCTAGGAAATCTGGCCAGACCACCTACGGGAAATTAGCCTGAGACCTCAGCTTAGCTGGGAGGCGACAGCAGCAGACAGCAGCCTCTTCGGGTGCTGCTGTCCCCGGCCACGGTTCACACTACATAATCTAATCTTTCAAGGCTGTTTTCCTCTGGAGAGGCCGGGAGCTGAGTAACTCAGCAGACACAATGCTGCTAATCCCTCTTTCCTGAGGCCGAAGGGTTTAACTCCTTGCCTTCTGTTTTAAGCTGTGAGCTCAGAGTGGGCGGTTGGGATCAACATCAGAATTATACAAAAAGCATTTGGCTTTGTATTCAGTGCCAGTGGAACGATCACAGCGGACGCTCCTCAGTGTCCCTGGTTCTCCTGTTGGCCTGGCGCTGCTCTAAGCACTTCAAATAAAGTCACTTGGTTGCTCCTATCCTAGGAGGTGGATACCAATATTGCACACAGAGATGTTAAGTTACTTGCTCAAGGTTGCACAGCATGGAGGGAGTTGGGGGCTGGGATTCAAACCAAACCCAGGTTGGCTGCTTCAGAGTCCACGGTCTTGACCCCCGTGTTCCTCATTAAAGAGGAAGGGCTCAGAATAACTCTGAACTCCCTGCTTATTCCATTTTATGTCATTCATTCATTCATTCATTCGCCCATTTGCATTCAACACCTGCAATGTGCAAATGCCAAGGTGATTTAGATTGTGGCACTCATTGTGCCCCCAGGAACTGGCAGCCAGACATGGGAATGAATAAACCTAGAAATAATTATGATGCAGAGAGCTGAGGCCAACAATAGCTGTGCATGGGCCGGCGTGGGGGGCAGAGGAGAGACAGGGAGCACTGAACTCAGATGGAAGCAGGAAAAAGTCAGAAAAGATTTCTCCAGGGCCCAGGAGGAGACGGCGGGGCATTTGCTGGGAGGGGTGATGATGGAGTGCAACAGGGGAGGGGAGAATGGAACATGCAACGCCTTCTGGGAAACTCTGGGCCGTGGCGGCCAATGTGGATGAACGTGAGAAGGAGCAGAGCAGAGGCACAGAGAGCCTGGACTTGGTTAGTTTGGCCTGGGCAGAGTCCTAATCAGAATCTCTTGATTTTGGGGGCGGGCCAAGTGAGTAATTCCATTAGGCCTGGTTGCTCGGCATCTTAGAAACCAGTATCTCCAGGTGGCATATGGTGCAGAGGGGCCTGCTGAAACCATGGGATGTAGGACTCATGTTTCTGCAAAACCAGCAGCTCTCACCTGCTCACCAACATACCCACAGAGTGCCCCTGACAAAGGCTTCTTGATGGCCCAAGAGCTGCTGCTGTGGGGCTCAGCCAACTCCCCACTCCCCCCAGGAGACCAGGGGCTCTAAGTAAAGCCCAGCCCTAGGACACAGGTCAGGGGCAGGTTCTTGACCCTCATCCATCACAATATGACTACTGGCTGGTGCAGGATGTGAGTGGGTTCCAGTTGGTTCCATCCCAGTGAGAGTAGACAAACCATCCTTGCATTTTTGCTCTGAACCCCAGGTGGGGGCAGCAGACGGAGGGACCCTGTGGGATGGCCCTCTCTCCGGGCCCGGGCAGAGGAGCCGGTGCCGAGAGCGCCGCTCTGCCAGCTGGGTTCAGAGGGGACCTGCAGTGGGAGAACACAAAGGTATTCGGAGCTGGAAATTGCTGTCCACTGTTTTGAAAGGTGCAAAATGTTTAATTACTTGCAAATGCGGGACCTCCTTCCTCTCCTTCACCTGAACTCTGAGTCAGCTTCCCCTTGTCAAGCTTCTGGTAGTCTCTATTGTCTCCTCCCCTCCATTTCCTCTGCCCTTTGCTACCCTCCTCTATGCACCCCTCCTATCTGGGGCCTGGTGTGAGTTCTAAGGGCACCTCATTAACGACTGAGATTTCTCCTGACTACTTCTTTCGTTGCTTGTTTGTTTTCAAGCATTTCTCTTAAGTAACCACATAGAGAGGGGCCCTGTTTGTTTTTCTTGCTTAGTGTCTCCCTGTCAATCAGTTCTTCACCAAACAAAGGCTGTGTGATCCTTCGTCTTGCCAGGACTAGTGGGAAGTGAGAGCTACCCCCCCATTCCTCCCAGAGGATCCAGCAGACACACCTGCTCTGGGGAAGATGGCTCGTTTGGAAGGGCTGTCTGCCAGGTGATGGTGCAAACAGAAACAGTTCACCTTTGTGCGCCAGTATAAGGCCCATTTCATAGATTAGGAACCTGAGGCACAATTAGTTGCTCAAGGTCACACACTACATTATGCACGTGGATACGAACCCATGGTCTAGCTAAACCAGCACTGTCTGTAGAAGTATGAGGCACATGGGTAATTTTAAATTTTCCCATAGCCACATTATAAAGAGTGAAAGTGAAAGTAATTGGAACAATATACTTTATTTAACTCAATATACCCAGAGTATCATCCTTCCAACATGTAACCGATGTTAAAAGTACTGAGCGTGATGGACTGAATGGACCCCCGCTCCCCCCAATACATATGTTGAAGTCATAACCCTAAAGCCAGAGTATTTGGAGGTGGGCCTTTGGGAGTGATTAGGTTTAGACGAGGTGATAAGGGGGGGCACGATGGAATTAGTGTTATTCCAGGAAGAGGAAGAGACCGGAGCTCTCTCTCTGCTACGTGAGGACGCAGCCAGCAGTCAGCAAACACCACTAACCAGGCTCCCTGATCTAAAAGCCAGTTGTTTGATAGAGAGAGCTGAGGCAGTGTAACAAGTTCAAGGTAAACCTAAAGCCTGCCAATGACTATTTCAATGTATTTTTATTATTTTATTTTAAAAAATCCTCACCCAAAGATATGTTTTTATTGATTTTTAGAGAGAGAGGAAGGGAGAGAGAGAGAGAGAGAGACATCAATTAGTTGCCTCCCATACTTTCCCTGACCAGGAATCGAACCTGTGACTTTTTGGTGTGCAGGACAATGCTCCAACCAACTGAACCACACCAGCCAGGGCTCAATGTATTTTTATAATAGAGGAGGTAAAGCTAATTTCAGACTCTTCTGTTGTCAAAGGCAAAGGAAAAAGCTGTCATACGAGTCCTAATCTCTTGCTTCTCTTTGCTTAGAATGACCCTGTTTTCTTTTCTTCTAGAACTTTATTATGGTTTTTAATAGCAAAAAATATTACATTGGAACAATGGGGAAATATTGAAAGCATATCGTAAAAATACTAAGTTGCCCTTAGAGGCAAATTTGCACATATGTGGGTTAGTAGCGTATATAAAATGTATAATGGAGCTATATTGTTTTCAATGCTAATGAAATACATCAGCCACTGGAAAACTCAAAAAATAAAAGAGCTTAGTCCTTTCTGTGAACTCACTTGACCTCTGTTTATAAAGTTGGAAAGCAAGAAAGTGGGAAAACAGAAGAGAAAACAGGGTTCAGACATTCTGAGTTTTAACATCATCGTTGGAACAGGAGATTTCGCTCTCTTCCTGTTCATTTATTAATTTGTTCACCACGTATTTGAGTCAGATCCTGAGCTAGAACTGGGGCAGCCAGAAGACCAATGTGGTGCCTGCCCACCCAGGCTCCCCGTCCAGCGGGGGAGACAAATAAATACTGAAGGGCCACAGTGTGGTTAGAGTTACAAGGGGAAGTGCAGGTGGATGGGAGTTTGTTAAAAGGGGGGGGGCCTATGCCATAATGATAGGTGTCTGGCCTGGGAGTTGGTGCTTATGCTGAGGCCTGAAGCGGGGAGTTGGCAGGTGAAGGACAGACAGGGATGAGGATGGTGCAGGCAGAGGGGAGGGTATGTGCAAAGGCCCCAAGGCAGGAAGGAGCTGGGGGAGTTTGACTCAGGCCTGTGCCCTGACAGAGGAGACTGTCTGTGGGAGAGCCCAGCTGTAGAAAGGGGCCTCATACTGCCCCATCCTCACCCCACTGCCCTGCAGGCAGGCACAGCACCCACAGTTGCCTGTGTTGCTAAAAGCCAAGGGGAAGTTTCCATCCTGGAAAACAGACCTGGAACTGGTGTCAGGGACCTGGGAGCTCATGGAGCGAGGCATTCTTCCCGCCCCTCTTTATGAACACGGTAGACTCCGGGCCGCGCCCTTCCTCCGCTCAGCACCGCCCCGCTTGCATCTCTGTTACACTTTGCAGCTTCTGCTCCATAGACTGAGCTTAGTGCTTGTGGCACATTCGGCACCTTTTCTACCAAAATATACCCTTCCTTTTCCTTTCTACCAACACTCTGACTTAGTCCAGGGCACCCAGCCTCAGCCCCGTCTACACCGGGGCCAGCACACTGCAACCTGAGGGCCACCACCTCTTTGTGTAAATAAAGTTTTATTGCAACACAGCCACATTCACACGTTGATGGATTGTCTGTGACTGCTGTCACATCATGACAACAGGGTTGGGTAGCTGACAGATACCGAATGGCTTGCAAAGCTGAAGGTAATTACTACCTGGTCCTCTACAGGAAAAGTGTGCCAGCCCCGGTCAAGGCGAGTCCCTCCCTTCCCAGCTCCCGTCACCCGGGTGGGGGACCCCGCTGGGAAGTGTGGAGCACGTCAGGCCGCCTCTCTGAGTCTCAGTATCCTGACTTGCAAGCACTTTCGGTTCATTATTTCACTTAGTCCAACAGCCGGTGAGGGAGGTCCTCTCCTTGGAACTGAAGGAAGGGGCGGGGGGCAGAGAGGTCCAGTGACCCACGCAAGATCACACAGCTGGAAAATGGTGGCGCTGGAATGGAATCCTGTCTGGCTTCCACATCTGGGTCTTACCATCAGACCCCTGGAGTTGAGGGCTGGTGGGAGTGGGCAGAGGAGGATAGCGGTGTGGGTACCTACGATCCTAATTAGCATTCACGATGGAGAGTGAACTTGCTCACACCCTGCTCCAGGCCCCTTCACATGTAGCTTAGAGCAGGGGTTACGCATGTAGGCTTGGAGTCCACCTGCCTGGGCTGAAATCTCAGTTGTACTGTTACTGAGCGTCAGCCTTCCCATCTGTCTATTGGGAAAACAGCACTAGTAATCCTGGGGCCTGGAGGGGTGGTGGCTAATATGGGTAAGTGCACGGTACATAGTAAGTGCTCATTCAAACTGGCCATCATCATTCACTCAAAACCAGCCTTTGCCAAAGGGCAAGGTACAAGCTTCCACTCAACCGTTTGGTGAATCAATTATTAGAGAAGAATTGGGAGGAGACAGTGAAAACCATTGCCTGGGATCCAACCTGGAGACAGACCCTTGACACGTGAGTCCGGTTCTATCTCGCTCAGGCTTGCTGAGGGAAGTGCTTTGTGATTCCTGTGTTTCGATGAGGAGAAGGAGGCTGAGAGGAGCGCCCCCGGCTCACAGCCCTCACAGCCCTCCAGGCGAGCTGCTGGCGGGCACGGCACTGTCTGCGGAGCCCTCAGCTCATTCTCTGTGCCCAGGCGGGGTGCAGCCAGCGCCGTGCGCAGGCCCTGTCCCGATAGCCAGCGACCAGCACCTCAGAATGCAGTGATTTTTAACTCTCTGGTTGGAAGTGGAAATCCAAGCCCAGGTGACTCCCCTGGGATCACAGGGGATTTAAGCTGGGCCTGGGTTAGGCTCCGAGTGGCCACGTATCCGGTCTGAGGCGAGGTTACTAGCTCAGACCTCATTTTTTTGGCCCATGAATTTGTACTGAGTCAGTTAAAAAACAAATGGATCCATTTAAGTGAAAATGCTTAGAGGCACGGAATTTAATTACTCAATGATTTTTTTCTTTTCTTTTTTAACCATTGAAATTAATTAAAAAATAATTTTGAACATGTATGGCTGACACCCTGCCAGGAACATGTCATGCAAAAAATTATTCCTCTCTACATCATATGTTCATAAATCCTGACTGGTCATCTGTTCCCATAAGACCATTTGAAGCCCACCTTCAAGGGATTTTTTTTTCCCAAAGAAATTAAGATTTGAAACTTTTCCTAAGGAAAGAAAATCCTGATGTATATATGTATATATACTCACACACACACACACACACACACACACACACATACACATATATATCCATATATATGTATGTTGTTTGTGTGTATATATGTGTATGTGTGTATATACATAGTATATATGTGTGAAAGTATATGTTTATGTATAAATTTGCCTTATGAGTATATATGCAAATTACCTTGGTATAGTTTGTAAGCTAGCTTGTAGTGAATGATCAGAAATAGCTAAATGTCAAAGCTGACTTTTAAATCATAAACTCCAAATGGCATTAGAACTGATTTGCACTTTTGGGTCACTTCTTTGTCTCACCCTTTTCCCACCTGTTACATAAGACATAGGTACTCGTTAAAGAAATACGCCTTCATCTCTTCAGCGCCAAATACAACTCCATTAAGTGTGATGTATTTCTTTCCAGTGTGTATATATAGTTTATGTGCCCCAGTTAGTGCATGTAAGTACAATGTTGTATTTTGCCTTTTTTCGCTTGAAATTATGTTGTAAGCATTTTCCAGGTATTACCTAATCTTTACATTATTTTTGCTGGCTGCATAGTATTTCATCCACCCGATACTGAGGTTAATTAACCACATGCCCATGTTTGAACCTTGAGGCTATTTGTAACTTTTTGATCTTACTAATAAAACACAGCCATGAACAGCACTGTGAAAAGATCTTACCCCCCAGCACCAGTCCAAGCAGCCTCCCCTGCTGGCCCGGCAGGGTCCTGGGAATGTCCTGTATCACTCTCTTGAACAATGCCGCTCCTGCTTACTTGTCTGCGCCCTCTCTGGACTGAAAGTGCTGGGGAGCAGGTTCTGTCGGCCAGGCCTGTTGGGATGTCCCTGTCCCCATGGCGGCCCCAGTCCCAGCCAGGCCCCTGCCTCATAAGGGGAATGAGCCGAGAGCCTGGACGCTGCACCCCACGGCCAGGGCAGGAGCCGCCTCAGGCACGTGGGAGCTCTGTGCTCAATTTTCTGTAACCTCACAGTGCTCTAAAAAATAAAGTCTGTTAATTAAAAAAAATCTTTCCTGGTCTGTTCAGGATCTTAACCAAACAAGAGCCAGTTCAGATCTCAAACAAAGGAGGCCTTATCAAGAGAAAAGCTTATCTGAAATATTTGCGACAGACTGGCCCAGGGGAGCCTGGACAAATGTGTAGACCGCTCCGCTCTCCTGAAGTACATGGCGGCGAGCCCTGTTCGCAGCTCCCTGCGAGGAGAGGGAACCCCCAGGGGTGTCCACCGCGGCCACAGCTCGCCTCACTGAACTTGACTATTGAAATGTTGGTCCTCTTTCCCTGTCCCCTGGTTTCATAGATTCCTGTCTTTATGCAGCTCGGCTGGGCTTGTCTCTCTGTTTCCCTGTGTATACGAAATGCTTTGCACCAAAGGAAAATTATACAGTATAAACATTTATTCAGAAAAATGGTTTGCAGTGTTACCTCCCTGGAGTGCTTGGCCGAGAATGAAAGCCTGGTACATGCGCCTGCTGGCCGAGGACAGGAAATGGAATCCTTTGCTCAATATATTTCCAGCTTTTATGAGGCAGCGTTAGTGGAGACGTGTCAACTTCTCGCCTGAAGTACAGGCTGCAAAGGGCCCTACCCGCAAAGCCAGACCAACACCCGGGGGTGGAGAAGGGTCGAGAGAATCGGCCCAGGAGTCTTGGCGACTAAGAGATGCTCTTGGCGACTTTCATTGGAGCTTTGAGTGGGCCCCAGAATTCCGAGGGCCCAAAGCACATGGTGATCATGCCTGTCCTGGCCCACTAAGACCACTGACACTGTCACCTTTGGGCACACAGCCACATGTCCCACCCCACAACCTCACCTCCACTTGGGCACTTCCTTTCTCTGCTTTATTTTCTCCAAACACAATTGTGAGTTGAATTGTGTCCCCTGAGAAGATATGTTCAGGTTCTAACCCCAGGTACTTGTGAAGGTGACCTTATTTGGAAATAGTGTCTGCAGATGACCAAGTTAAGTGAGGTCATCTGAGTGGACCCTAATCCAATGGCTGGTGTCCTTAGAAGAAGAAGGGGACACAGAGGCACAAGAAGGCCATGTGACAGTGGAGACAGTGATGGGAGGGATGAACCTACCAGCCGAGGACTGCCGGCAACCCGGAAGCTGAGAAGCCCGACCAACACCTTGCATTCGGGCTCCTGGCCTTCAGAACCATGAGAGCTTGAATTTCTGTATTTTAAGTCCCTAGTTTATGTACCTTTGTTATAGCGGCCACAGGACACTCATACACACGGAATAACTTTTTACTGATGTTTAGGGCCTGCCTCCTTACCCCATCTCTGGGTGGACAGGGCCTGTGTCCACTACAGTCACTGCTGGATCCCACGTGTGGGCACCTGTAGGTCCTCAGTAGCTGTGAGCTGAATGAGCAGATTCTCACGGATGGTCAGTACACTTTTCATGGCGCAATCTGGGGGCCTCCTGCAGCGTGCTTTTGGGCCTGAAGCCACACGGAGAGGAGACGACCTGCTGCGTTCCCTCACCAGAACGCGCCAACCCGCCTCCCTCCCACATCCTCTCCCAGCTCCCCTGCACCCAACGTGGCATGCCTCATCCGTGAGCACGCAGCGAGGGCGCGGCTCTTCCTTCTTCTTAAATGTTTTCCCTGCCCCGGTCCACAGTTGTCATTCTGAATTATGCATTTTTGCCTGAGGAGCCCTAGAGAGAGGAGAAGAAAGGGGGACACACAGGAGAAAGGAGGTGATGGGAATATTTTGGTGATGCATCAGAGCAAAAAAAACACACACAAAAAACTTTAAAACAAAGACACCAAGATCCAGGGGCAGCGCCTCCTCTTCCATGCACAGAAGTGAAGACGCTCTGGTACTGACCAGGCTGTGGGCTGCCCGAGCTCAGGAGGGACCCGTCCCTGCTCACGGTGTCTCTGGCTGGACAGAGCCAGGACCCCGGAAACAGATGTCTAGGGTAGTGATGGCGAACCTTTTGAGCTCGGCTTGTCAGCATTTTGAAAAACCCTAACTTAACTCTGGTGCCGTGTCACATATAGAAATTTTTTGATCTTTGCAACCACAGTAAAGTGGTATTTATTTTATATATTTAAATGCCATTTAACAAAGAAAAAAATAAACCAAAAAAATGAGTTCGCGTGACACCTCTGACATGCATGTCATAGGTTCGCCATCACTGGTCTAGGGTTTCCCCCCGGCCAGGCGTCCCTCCTGTGTCCTGTGGAAGATGGAGAAACATTTGCCCTGGGAGCGTGGGACGCCCCAGGACCAGGGGACAGCAGGCCATGCCTGGGAGACTGAAGCCTTGTAGCCACGGTCGGCTTCTCAAAGCAGAGCCCTGTCCTTCCCCGCCAGGCGTGGCCGCCTCTCACAGAAACTCCGGCCATGTGCAGGGTTTGGGACGGCCAGGGGCAGCCCCTGCTTACCCTCTCCTGTGGCCCGAGTTGGAACAGGAAGGAGGCAGAGTGCGGTGGGGTTCAAGAGGCAAAAATGCAGGATGCGATCCCTCGGGGCCCAGGGAGGTGACAAAGTTTCATGGAACTGGAACTGGGACCCAGGCAACCTGTTGTTTTTTTTTTTTTAATAATTATTTATTGTTTAAAGTATTATACATGTCCCCCCCCCCCCCACCCACCCATCTTCCCCATCTTCCCCCTAGATTCTGCACTCTGTTCCATACTTCCATGTCTCTGGATCCACTTCATCCATCAGTTTATTTTGTTAGTTAGATTCCATATATGAGTGAGATCATGTGATACTTGTCTTTCTCTGACTTATTTAACTTAGCATGATCCTCTCCAGTTCTTTCCATACCCTTTGTTGTCTCAAAGGGTAAGAGAGTCTTCTTTTTTACGTCTGCATAGTATTCCATGGTATGAATGTGCCACAGCTTTTTTATCCACTCGTATATTGGTGGGCACTTGGGCTGTTTCCAGAACATAGCTATGTAAATTGCACTGCTATGAACATAGGGGTGCATATATCCTTTCTGATTGGTGTTTCTGGTTTCTTAGGATATATTCCTAGAAGTGGGATAACTGGGTCAAATGGGAGTTCCATATTTAATTTTTTGAGGAAACTCTATACTGTTTTCCATAATGGTGGCACCAGTCTGCATTCCTGCCAGCAGTGCACTAGGGTTCCCTTTTCTCCACATCCTTGCCAGCACTTGTCATTTGTTGATGATAGCCATTCTGACAGGTGCGAGGTGATACCTCATTGTCGTTTTAATTTGCATCTCTCTGATGATCAGTGACTCTGAGCATTTTCTCATATGTCTCTTGGCCATCTGTATGTCCACTTTGGAGAACTGTCTATTTAGGTCCTTTGCCCATTTTTAATGGGATTGTTTGTCTTCCTTTTGTTAAGTTGTATGAGTTCAGATCATTTAACAAAGACTTTTGATTGAATCTCTTTGCATAACCCATTTGTCCAACATATATTTACGGAGCATGTACTAAGTGCCAGGCAACATCATTCGTATTGAGCATTGAAATAACCCAGATCCCACCGCGTGGGGCCCACGGCCCAGTGATTAATAAAGGCTCACACTGAGATGGCACTTGGGTCTGTATTCACTCTTTCGCCCTCACACCATTTGGTGAAAGCCAGACGGGGCTGGGAGAAGGACTGGCATTGGTCAGAGGGAAGGAAGGGCACTTCCGGCTGAGCACAAGCTGAGGAGGATGTGGGCAAGCAGCTGGGGCCCCAGAACCTCCCGACCATCAGAGCAGCAGGGAGGGAGCTGTGCTTTGAACCGACACCCCCAGCACCTGCCCTGCCCTCCCCCCAAGGTAGAGCGAGCCGCAGCCGGACCAGGCGATGTTTTGTGCTGATGGCTTTTAAATTATAATTTCATGAAGAGGGGCCCATGGCTGAGGCCTGGGAATGAGGCCTGCTCAGCCCAGTCTCTGCGGGATTCTGCTCTGAGTGATGGGGTCCAGCTGTGTTCTCAGCTACTCCAGACCTGTGTCCTCAGCCCGGGACTTCTCCTCCCCTTCTCCCACCGCCACCCCTTCCATCCTCCTTGTTATCTTGCCTGTTTCTCCAAATGTGTGGATTCAATTCCCCTTTTTCCCTTGTGGCTGGAAGGCCAATTTGCTTAATTTTTATGCATCTCGGCCGGTGGATGCTGACTGGTGCCTGGCCCCTAGAGGGCGTTCAGCAGAGGCTCGGTGTCCTCCCGCAAGGACCGAGGGCTGTGGGGGCGCTGTTCCCCCAAATCAACAGGTGCCGCCCTCACTATTCGTTCCTCATGCTAATTCAGGGGGCCCTGAAACCCCCCTTAGACAGTGCCCTGTGAAGACCGAGAGAAGAAGCAAGGGAGATTAAATGGAGAAGACGAGACCATCCCGCAGTGAGGCTGGCCCTGGCAGTGTGACACGGAGCACGGCTGAGGGCTGTGTCCCAGCCTAGATGAGGCTCCAAGGCCTGTCCTGTTCGCCTTCTGTCAATGTGGCCGATTGTAGCAACACACGGCAGGCAACTAGCGCGCTCATTTTCTGCTCCAAGTCAGAGGGGCTGGTTTAACCATCTCCCCCCGCTGACCAAAGAGGAGGCTCCGTTGCCTTATTTCTGAAAAACGTATAAGAAAGCAGTGGTTGGAGTTGCTGTTCCTCTTGGGATTTTCAAATAAAATCAGAGCCTAATCCCTCCTCTAATACTAATTTAGTAAGGGCTGGGTTAGAACGTAGTCAACTCCATTTATGAACACCGGTTAATATTTCTTTATAGAAAGCTATACTATTTTCAGAAGCATTGCAGACAAACATCCTAAGAAGACTTAGCGGGCTCAAGATGTTTACCTTGGACCAGAATCTTATTTCTAATTAACCGAGTCTTCAACAGTCCATCAGAGAATGCAGTTACCTGCCAAATTTCACACCTAAGGGGAAAAATATTCCCAATAAAATTTTCCTTAAGAAAAATCCACTCGCTTTTTACCACTAAGACGTTCTCAACATATTTAAATCAATCCCTCTTCCACGAACACACAGAACTCTAATGTCCTAGACCCCAAGCCTGCCGCTGTGGGTCCCAGATTTCAGGGAAGCCATTTAACTCAGCATTAAGTTTTCAGCAGACACTAACGCAGGGATTCCGCGAAGACAGAGGGGCTGATGTGTGGGGCAGCGAGTCCCAGCTTCCCAGGCTGCAGACACGCACTCCTGCGATACCACACGTTCTGGGAGAGTTTCAATGACCGTATTGTTTAACTCACCTTGCAGAAGCAACTGCTTATGGAAACGAAAGCTTTGCTTCTCTCTGTTCAGATCGATGGACAGGCTGTGGGGTTTTCTCTTACTTGAATATCCAGCAGTTTAGCGGTTATTTCACGGTACTGGGTGGGACATACAAGTTTTTTTCTCAGACATCAGCTTCCTGGGATAGGACTTTGAGCTCCACAGGGGTTGAAACTTTAACACTTTTTCTGTTTTGTTTACTACTTCTCTCCCCTTCATGGCGTGGGTACCTAGGAGGCTCTTGTTGGATACTGATTGAATAAAAAAACTGCATGGAATAGGTGTGACAGCTTGTTTTACCAATAATTTCCTAAATTTTAGCTATAAAGATTCTTGGATTTTTAGTTCATCTGTCTTACTTCAACAAAGATACCTGGACACACACACACACACACACACACACACACACACACACACACACACACACCTTGTGGATTATCATAGATCACTGAGTAGAAACTAACCCCCTTTAAAATTTTTAGTTTTTAGGCTGGCCTGAAAAACCTAAACCAAACCAAACCAAACCAAACCAAACCAAACCAAAACAAAACAAAAAAACTCATGTTGGTGAATTAAATTCTCAAGTTTGTTTCATGTGGTTTGGTGGAACCAGGAAAGATATTTCTGAAAGAGCTCAGATCTTAACCTCACCACTCCTCAGCTGTGTGGCCTTGGAAAAGCCAGTCACCCTCTCTGGGCCTCACTCAGTCTCCTGATCTGTGAAATGGTGGGATTGGAGTTGACGTGCTCAGCAGTCTCACCAGTTCAGACATCCTGGAAGGAGAATGTTTTCTTTGTGTTTCTGCAAGGTTGACCAATAACATGTTGGCTTTCTTTTGCTGGCATTTTTGAGGAAAGTTCTTTTTATATTTACTTTGCGTTTCCCTTGCAATCGGCCATCTGTCATCAAGTAATTTTGTTACTCATTTTGGTTTGAAGTTTGAGAGAGCCAGTATTTATTTATTTTAGTATTTATTCTTTACCTACTTTCAGAAGGAATTTGAGATGACTTACTTAAACATAAAATACAAAGCATAAAAACCATTAATCCAGGGGAAAAAAAGGCAAGAGTGAAGAAAATCAAGGTGCAGAGATACAGAGAAATTACATAAACAAACCCAGATGCAGGGAAACTATGGAAGCAAAACTCACAACTTAGCTCTGAGCTCCCTAGCGGCCAAGGCAACGAGCAAAACTGAGAGGAGGTTGTTATCGATGTGAATGTCGGGAAGCAGAAATCCGGGGGGGAGGGGGTAATAGTCTTCGGCCGCTTCACCAAGATGACCCCTTAAATGTTCCTGAAATATCCTTGATCCCAGTCAGAAAGGAAGATTTGTGCGAGTGTTTGAAATCTTTTGCTGAAGTTCAAATCCAAGAGGCTGAAAGTCATTGACCTTTGGTTCCAGGTGGTCAAACACCTTACTGTTTGCTGACAAAAGTGTGGATGATATTTGCCCCAGGAATTAAGAACAGATAAAAATAAGTAAACTTACTAACATAGAATATGAGATATGAAAAAAAAAAAAACACCAACAAAACCCCCAAACGACGGGGTGGAGGTAAAGAGACCTGGCTTTGAATCGCAGCTGTGTCGCTGGGAAGGCCCCCCAGCCTCTCGGGCCTCAGTTTCCTCATCTGGCAAGTGGTGAAAGTGTCTTGCACCCTTTTAGATTCCAAATACAAGGGTTCCGCTCATGGGACTGTAACGGGTATCGGGTGGGACTTTTTTTTGTCTTCTGAAATTAGACCTGTTTAAGCACAACCCTTGTGTATCAGAACACCCCGAGACCGTCATGTTCCACCCCCTCGGAAGTAAAATGGCCCCCTTCTAAATTAACCTCTTGAAATAAAAAATAAATTTTTTTTCTTGTCATGCGGAATTTTTCCAACAGAAGTGCGTTTCTGGGAGCCCGGCGTCCACATCTGGCTGCAGGTGAGGCGGCCAGCACGGAGGGTGGACGCGCGTGCCCACGGCTCTCAGGTCCAGCGGAGCCGTCACAGCCTGAGGCGCTGCAGAGATGTTTTTTCCGAGAAATGGTCCCTGGGCAAAACGCTGCCCCTTTCAATGGGGGAAAAATGGTTTCAAAGATTGGCTTTTGTTTTTATGGAAAATGGTGAAAAATTTGAGGGAAAAACCACAAAACCCTTCGCTTTTATTGAAACCGCAAAAATTGATTAAATTTTTCTAAAAAAACCCCCAGTTTCTGCTGAGGGCTGAACTTTCCTCCGTGAAAGGCTCTCCTTTACTTTTCTCCTTTGGAAAGGTCTCCTGAGAGCGCCATGAAAGGTCTTTCTGTTAGCGTGGCCGCGCCGAGCCCCGCGCCCAGGCTCCACACACAAGCAGAGTTTTGAGCCCAAACCCTGCCTTTTGGGGATGTCTTCTTGCTCCGATCTGCAGACACTGGCTTAACTCTTCCCAGGTTCTCAGGGGGGCACGGTGCCCGTGAAGCCCGTGAGCCTCCCAGGCGCTCAATAAGGTCACTGAGCCTGAACTCCCAAAGGTCTCCCCTCATTGCCTCTCCCTGCATTGCCTCTCCCTGCATTGCCTCTCCCCGCATCGCCTCTCCCCTCATCGCCTCTCCCCTCATTGCCTCTCCCCGCATCGCCTCTCCCTGCATTGCCTCTCCCCGCATCGCCTCTCCCTGCACTGCCTCTCCCCGCATTGCCTCTCCCTGCACGAATGGAAAACTGTGTGCGTAGATGCTGCCTTTGCCAATGGGGCCTTGAGAACTGACTTCATGAATTAATTGGTCCCCCACCTGGTGGCTGGCGAGGTTCTGTCCCTGGGCCGGAGACGAGCTGTCTGTCCCAGCTGAAATCTGTCTTTCTCTTTGCCCACAGTGGACGCACCGCCAGCTGGGCCAGGGTGCCGCTACCTTCACATCGCATTTTCGCATTTGGTTTCTCTTAATAAAAGCAGCGAGGAATTCTCCGGTGCCACGAAGAGGCCGCTGGTTTCTGGCCACAGGACAGACTTGTCTGAAAGCAAGTTGGAAGGTGCAGGAAGCAGAGGCCTCCTGGGGGCATTGGGGGCCCTTAACTCAGCTCAGAGGTGGAAATTCTGACCTGGTGCCGAAGGGCGCACTGAGGGCTGAGCGGCCCCCTCTGAGCAGGGGGCCACCTACCCTGCCCCTATTGGCTGGCGTGCTCTCTCCACGGAAGGGACATGCCATTCCTGGAGCCGGCCTGTTGGAAAGTTCAATCCTACTTGTTCGTACCTCCTGGCAGGTTCTATAGCCCTTTGGGCCTTGACATCTCCATCTGTCAAATGGAGACAACGACAGCACCAACCACAGATTTGTTTTTAAAAAATATATATTTTTATTGATTTCAGAGAGGAAGGGAGAGGGAGAGAGAGAGATAGAAACATCAATGACGAGAGAGAATCATGGATTGTCTGCCTCCTGCACACTCTCTACTGGGGATCAAGCCCAGCAACTAGGCAGGTGACCTCCTGGTTCATAAGTCGACGCTCAACCATTGAGCCACACAGGCCAGGTCACATAGATTTATTCTGAGGGTTAAATAGAACAGTGCCTGGAATGCAGTAAGTGCTACAAACTACTATTTAAATATTATAAAAATTATATTTCTCCCCTTTCTACTACTTCAAGAAACGGTTCTCAGCAGCCTCCCGCTATCCAATTGCAAGCCCGGCTCCAGCTTGCGTGCTTCACTTTGCTACGGCCGCTGGGTTCAGTGTCAGCCAGTGTAAGCCCAGAGGGATGGTAACCCCTTGACGACAAGGGACCTCAGGGTTGGGAAGATGAGCCCGCCCAAGTCAACAAACAGAAGCTGCAAGAATTTGAGCCCCGACTTTAAAATCTCTGAGCTCAACCCAAATCCTATACTCCTTGTGGTCCCTGTATGTCAGTTTTATTTTTTATTGATGTGCACAATGCCTGTTAGTTTCAGGTGTACATCATAATGATTGAATATTTATAGACATTGTGAAATTATCCCCGGGATAAATCTAGTTTCCATCTGTCACCATACAAAGTTATTATAATATTTTTCACTCTATTCCCTATGTTGAACATTATACATCCCTCTGACATTTCTTTTATTACTGGAAGTTTGTACCTCTTATCTGAGAAGAGGTACGTTTTAAACCAAGAGAGTTGCATTATTATGTAAAAAAACAAAAACCAAAAAGGCAGAGGTTTCAGTCTGAAGCATTGCTCCGGTCCCTCTTCACAGCAGGTGAGACCTACCCTGGTTCGGTCCCGGCCTGTCTAGGAAAACCTCCTCCAACCTCAGAGGTATCCAAGGGATGGAGTGAAGAGCGGACTCCCCCCGCTGGCCGCCCAGCCCGTGACCCGCATGACAGCCGGGGAGTCAGAATCCCAGAGCCCCAATTCCAAGTCATGCTGGCGCCCAGGGAGAGGCCAGAATGCTTCCCTTCTCTCTCTCACTGAGGTCAGTTTCACCCTGAAAAACCCTCCGAGCCTGGATCTGCTCCCAAAGCAGACCCTTCCCCATTCTATTCTGGATTCTTATTATTCCAAACACAGCCTGCCCCTTTGTCCCTGGGTAAGAAGAGTGTTAACAGGCAAACACCGCTCCCTGATCATTGACCTGTAATTTCATTAGCTTTTACATTTAACGTAAATATTGTATGATCATGGGCTTGGGCGCAGCTCAGAACAAGTCTTCCTTTTGCTTTCTTATCTGATTATCTTTTAAGAAAACACCTCATTGTTCAGATTCAAGAATAACAAGTTTCCCCACATCCAGTCCTCTCAACTCTTCATTTTTCTTCGTTCTTGCTGTCTTGTTGAGCATGGTTTAATTACAGAAACATGCCTGTAAGCGATTTGCACATCTGATAATCAGATTTTCTCTCTCCGCTCCCACCCCCCGCCCCACTCTGCCACATCTGGAACAGTCCCCTGCCACTCCATGCCCAACTGACTGCCGAACTATTTCCAAATCACATCTCCTTTCCGGTCCTGGCGGCCTGACATGCTTAGTCATAAAATACTCAGATCCTCAGTTCTGTCATCGCTAATTCCTCCCAGTGCAGACACTGGGGAGCAGCACCATGGTCTCCTTTCTTCCCTTCTGATTCGGTCACGTTAGAATATAATTTTCAAAAGATTAAATTATGACTTTCAAAGTATAAAATGAACACATATAAGAGGTTTTACTGTTTAGATCACCGATGAGTTGGTAGGACATGAAAGCCGGTTCGAAGGAGAATGTGAAGAACAGACTTGTCCCCGGGGAGTCGGGAAAACAGAAGTGGATTTCCTCCGAGGTACACACCCGTTTCCCTCCGCCGGGCGAACGGGGCGTGTTTGGAATCCCCTTGGCTGCAGACAGAACTTATTTGCACGTCTGTGGACCAGCATCATTTGCATTCGTCCGAGTTCCACAGGACACAGCGGCTAAGTAGCCACTCCAAGCCCAAGGTGGCGCTGAGGGTTTGCTGGACAAGTCCCAGCGTTCCCACGAAGTGTCCATTGATATTTCAATTCAATCAATCAATTTCATTGATTGATTTGAACTCCAATAATCCTTTTCACCTATTTCAAAGTGTTTCACACTTTTTCTTAACAGTCCCTTTCTGTTTAAATCTGTTCTGAATACTCACATGGAAAGACCACAGTGTCCACACCTCATTTGGGGAGAAGCTTAGAAGAACGCAGGCAAGGGAGGGCGGATCACTAGTTCAAGGTAAATCTTCTAAAAATGACACTTTAGTCCAGGAAATTCTTGGCACAAAGGCCTTCCATGGCTCCCGATTGCTTGTGTGATAATTTCCAGATACTCCCACATGGCATTTAAGCTTTTTCACAACCTGGCCATGATCTATGTTTAAGTCTCCAAAAACATTTGTTAAAATAATACATGGCTACCGCAAAAAATTCAAAGATTACAGAACCATGTAAAGTGAAGGCTAGAAGCTTCCTCATCTCTCAGATCTGTAGCATGGGCGCAAGAAAGAAGACTAACTGGTGGACAATCATTGATTCCCGACTGAGGGTCAACTTGAAGTTGGTTTGAAAACCACTTAAACATTTTATCAGAAATGTCAATTTTCTCCCACAAGGAGGTCGGGAATGACATCATGACTTAATTTTGTTTAACTTCCTTTCTCCAAATAGATTTAACCCTGGAAATCCTTTCATTCTTTCCCCTCCAGAATCTTGAAACTAAAGTTCTATAGAACACACTTTGGGAAACACTCTGTCAACTAATTTGTTAATAAAAATTGTCCAAAGGTGGGAAATAGGCAGAATGAATGCCGCGGGTCCTCTCAGCGTGGTGCTGGGACTGTCCCGGGCCCACGGAGACGTCCTGGTTTTCCAGGGCCAAGTGCTTTTGTTGGACTCCCTGCTACTATTTATTTGGATATTTTACATGTAAGAGCAGAGTCTAACATGAAAGAAACTGATCGAAATGAAAATAGAAATTCATTCAATGTCAATGAGTTCATTAGAAAAGACGACCCGAAAACTGGCTTAATTTTGTTTAACTTGCTTTCCCCAGATGTCTTTGCCCACGAATTCTTGTAAAAAAAATTATCTTTTAAAAAAAATATCTTTTTTAAAATATATTTTATTGATTTTTTTATGGAGAGGAAGGGAGAGAGAGAGAAACATCGATGAGAGAGGAACATCGATCAGCTGCCTCCTGCCAAACCGGTTAGGGCTTAAAATATATTTTTATTGATTTCAGAGAGGAACGAAGAGGGAGAGAGAGAGACAGAAACATCAATGATGAGAGAGAATCATTGATCGGCTGCCTCCTGCTAGCCCCCCACTGGGGATGAGCCCACAACCCGGCCTGTGCCCTTGACCGGAATCGAACCCAGGACCTTTTCAGTTCACAGGCCGATGCTCTATCCACTGAGCCAAACCAGCTAGGGCAAAAATTATTATCATTTTATCGATTTCAGAGGGAGGAAGGGAGAGGGAGACAGATAGAAACATCAATGATAAGAGAGAATCATTGATCCGCTGCCACCTGCAGGCCCCCTACTGGAGATTGAGCCCGAAACCCCAGGCATGTACCCTGACCGGGGAATGTAACCGTCACCTCCTGGTTCATGGATCGATGCTCAACCGCTGGGCCACATGGCCTGCGCCCACAAATTCTTTATCGCATGATGAAGTAATTAGTTTATTGAGTGAGTCCTTGGATACCACTCTCTCTGCCCCCTATCGCTCCCCATTAAACCTGCTCTCTCAACAAGTTGTTCCCTCTCCCCCAGGTGAAGTCTTGGGCAAGTCCTTCCAGGCAATTAAAGTCCAGTCCAGGATAATGTCAAAACTCCAAGCCGTAATCCAATTTGAGATTTCTCTCTTTCCCAGATCAGCTCCCTCAGGCCCGGAAGCCTGCAAAGGGGCAGGTGGGTCCTGGTTGGCTTATTCATGTTCTCTCCCTCCCCCTCCTCCCCTCTCTGCCCCCAGGGTTAGCATGTGGGAGGAAGGGGAGGTAAGGCTCCGAAAATTCTCACTTACCTGGTCTGCCGTTTGGATCTCCTGCTGTGGCGTTCGGAATAAGGTAGGTCCACATGCTGAGCTGTGTGGGTTCTTTGACCCTAATCACCGGGGGGTCTTCACCCAGATCTCCCTCATCACAGGCTGCATCCTTTGATGAGGGAACATAAGTATCAAAACAGCAACCTAGTCTATCTGGGCTGCAATTGTGGGCTATCTTGTAGGAAGCAAGAGACTATAGAGGTGAAAAGTGGGGACTCAGGAGGCCTCTCATAGGTTCAAAACGGGCTGTGTCACCCAACCAGAATGGCTCAGTGGTTGAGCCTCGACCTGTGAGCCAGTTTGGTCAGTGTATGTGCTGGGTTGCGGGCTCGATCCCTAGCAGGGGGCGTGCAGGGGCAGCTGGTCAATGATTCTCTCTCATCATTGATGTTTCTATCTTTCTCTCCCCTGAGCCAGTTTGGTCAGCGTATATGCTGTGTTGTGGGCTCGATCCCTAGCAGGGGGCATGCAGGAGGCAGCTGGTCAATGATTCTCATCATTGATGTTTCTATCTCTCTTTCCCTTTCCCTCTCCCTTCCTTTCTGAAATCAATAAAAAAATATTTTAAAAAACCTGGCTGTATCTCCTCCTGGCTGTGTGGCCCTGGCTGAGGCTCCACCTCTCTGTGCCTTTGCTTCTTCATCAATGAAATGGGCAGGATACTAGTACCTGCCGGGGTGTAACCCTTGCCAAGCGCCTGGAGTGGGTCCTGACCTATCAGACACACTCTGTATGAATTGTTCTCATACCATTTGTTCTCACACAGTTTAGCTCTGAAGGACTCAACGATGCAGATTTGAAGTTGTCTTAATAGGCAAAGTGGAAGTGGGGAGGGGGGTCACTGATTTATTGTGATAATTTGCCCAGCCTCCCTCCTCGGCCTGTTTCTGTGACTGGGGTCTGCCAGCTGCAGTACCTGCTGTCCCACAGGCTGTGTGCTGAGTCTGTGTTTCACTGTGGCATGGGGACGGGATATTAGTCATCTGGTAGGGATGTGGCTAAATATAAGATAAATATTTTTCTCTGTGCTGGTGAGTTTCCCAGGGCTGAGGATGGGAAAGCCAGAGGAGGAGCTGAGAGTCAAGAGGGGTTTTGGCTTCTTTAGAATAGAGTCCTGGGTAGATGATGGAAGGTATCCTTGGCAAGAGACGGAGAGACAGAGAATGGAGACTTAGGCAGTTAAGCTACCAAACTCAGGTGGCCTCCTCATAGCCGCCCGGTGGTTCACCTGAAACCTATCCTTTCCACACCTGATTTGCTTCTCTGCCTACAGTTCATTCAGTTCCTGTTGGCCTCCCTTGTCCCAATAGTCATGAGGGCAAAGACCAGGCCTCTTTTGCTCATGATGGTGTCCCCTGACCTAGTACGTGCCGGCACACAGTAGGTGCTTAGCATGTACTTGTTGACTACTGGATGTGGGAATGACTTCTAGGAGGAGCAAAGAAGCCAGGGGTGACTTCTTTTGTGATCCTGGCAATGAGGACTCGGGTTGGTGGATGGATATATGACCGCAGGTTGGCCAATCAAATTCTCTCACTTAGAAATGTGGGATTCAAAGGCACCACTCTCTGGGAGTGGCTTGAATGATGGCACATCACTTGGGAGCCACGGGGCATTCATGTTCTGCCATGCCCACAGAGAACCAGAGAAAGCAGGGGGGGCTGTGCTGGGGAGAGAGGGAGATGCTGTGGGTGTCTTCCCTGGCTTATGAAGGCCTTTGTTCCTGGTTTATTAACCTGAGACCCGAGAGTCTCACGAACTACCCATGTCACCTACAGCAAATCCCCTCTTTGGCTCCAGCTAATTCAAGTCCTCTTCTGTCCCCTTACCTCCCAGGGGCTTTACCAAGATCCATTTGCCCTCCAAAGCCAGATGGTGAGGGAGCGTGGTGAGGGAGGCCAGGAACCTGGGCAGCTTCACCTGTGGGCGAGGCTCACTCCGTCTCAGGGCGAAAGTCCTCCTTCCTCTCCCTCTGAGCAGCCAGCAGTGAAAGGGGCTGCTTTCTCCTGGAAACACATGCTCCAGCAAGGGATTTGCAGGGCTCCATAAAGAGACAGTGCAGCCCACAGGGGCAGGGCCTGGACACACATTCCAGCCAGGACTGGCAGGGGCTCCTCGGAGCTGGGCAGGCCTCCTTCACGGTCCCGCCGGGGCCAGGCCGCCAGGCCGCCCCACGAGTTTTTATGGCACTAACTTTCCATTCAGGCCCGCGTGACTGCTCCAAGCTTCCCTCCAGGATGGCGCTGACTCCCCCACAACATTGACACCCTATAAACCACCACCGTGACCCAACTGGGGCTGCTTATGGGAGGCGATGCGCGGCCCCTGGTAACGGAGAGTAAACAACTCGGCAATGTTCCCTCGCACTTTTGCAGCATTCGTTCAGTCTCAGAAGAAATAAAACAACGGACTTAATGGCGTCCTTTAATCTTCTGCACCAGTGGCTTTCTTTACAAGGTGTTATACAGAGTCCGCGTAAATCCAAACTCTGCAATGGGGTCAGTGTTTCTCAACAGGTGCCGGGTGGGTTTGGGGGTGAGGTGTGCTCCCCCCACCCCCAGCCTCCTGAACAAATACAGAAGCAGGGTTTACTTTCCAACAGAGCGCTCATTTACAAGCCACGGAGCCGCTCATGGCCAGCTGCTGGGACCGCTCCCCCACACCCTGTTCCCACCCCAGCTCGACTGAAATTAGGTAAAAATGGGGATTTATTGGAAGGATGAAATCCGAGCCGTGGAAAGGGCAGGAGCGGGCCTGGGTCTCCGTGTCAGCTCAGGCGGGGGAGCGTGAGGCCTGTCTGTCTCTCTCACACCCATTTCTCCCTGCACGTCACTCTTCTCTCACTCTCCAAACGGCTTCCTCCACTGGGGGCAGGAGGGACAGCATGGGAGCCAGTCCCCTCATGGCCATCAGTCCCAGGAGAGGGGCTGCCCCGGTTCCTTCTCCCAATACTGTGAAAAGCCTCAGGGAAGCACTCGGATTGGGTCACAGGCTCTCCCCTGGGCCAATCAGCTGTGGCCATGGAGCAGAATCACAGAAGACTGTGGCTGCCCCAATAGAAGAAGGAGTTGGAGAAAGGGAAGAGAAATGGTTGCTGAGGAGGTGGGGTCATGCCTGGAAAGAAGTAGGGGTACCAGGATGACAAGACTAGAGATTCCACCAAATGCCCCTAATGTGGTCCTGCTACTACCTGGACCCAGGGCCTTAAGGGAGACTGGAGCCCACAGAACCTCCGGCTGGCCCCTCAGCAGCTCAGGGACCCCAATATCACCCTGGCATGGGCGAAGGGACCAATGGTGGTAAAGACCTTGTCCCCATCCTCATCTCAGCCTTCTTGGACCCTGGAACTGCCCAACTGTCCCCGCTGTCCAGCGGAGTATCCCAGCTTGGGCTCCTCGGCCTTGTCTGTGAGAGGGTGCAGGGGCCGTTAAGGCCACTTGCTGGTCTGATGTCCTTGTCACCAGGTCTTGTACCACACAAAGGGTGTGTGGTCTGGCTGATATTTACACTGCCCATCCATACACCTTTATATGCCACATCTCAAAAGATCCAAATGCTGAAACATTTTTCTCAGTTTGCCGCAAACTGCCCTAAGTCCTCACTTTATGTCACCGATCGGTTCTGTGTCTTGAAGTGAGACAATGTATATGGAAACTGTTTTTTACTGTTATCTTGTTTTACAAACAAGAGTTAAGTTCCTACGGCAAGTCATCAACACTGAAGTACAACTGCGATGAACAAAACAACATTATTCGAAGACCTGCGGTAATGGGGTGGCAAAATTTGACTTGAACTGATGAGTCTGTGCAAGTCTTTGCTTATCCCACTCAGCGGGGATGCTCAGATGTCGTGCTGCGGAAGCATCAATGTGCTTGATGGCGGGTGCTGCCAGACCCCGCTGGAGCGTTAAGACAATACAGGGGATGTACCTCATTGCCTTCCTAAAATCCCCCCAACTCAGAACCCTGAAACACGTGTTGCCCAGGCGTTTCAGACAAGGGACTGGCTGTGGGCTGGTGATAGTGCGGCATGCTTGGTGTACTGCTGGAAACCTCACATGGGGTAAAAACGGGCCAGTTCCCCTACGGCGGTTGTGACACAAAATTCAGAAAGACAGAGCAAGCCTGGATCTGAGTGCCTGGAGCAAAGTGACCCATAAATGTCAGCTCTTAGCACTGCATGCTCTGGGCTGTCAAATCTTTGCAGCACTCCTCTGAGGCTTGGGTTCCATCACCACCCATTTTACAGATGCGAAAGCTGAGGCCTGGAGGGGTGAAGTAACTTGCCTAAGGTCACAAGGGTAGGAAGCAGCACGGCCATGATTGGTTGACTCCAGCACAAAGCACTTCTCATTGCCCAGGGTCTGCTAGTCCACAGTGTGCCTGCCCACTGGGCTTCACCCTTTCCCCATTCAGGTCGAGGAACAGAAGTCAGCATTTCCTGTGCCAGCGTGCTGTGAGTCATTCCTACACATTACTGTTCTTGCTACTCCCCGAGGAAGGAGGTGTCACAGGGAGACAGAGGCACAGAGGGCAGGACGCTTGCCCTGGGTCACACAATCAGAAAATGAGAACGCCTAGCCTGGAGGCCGCCAGTGTTGCCCAGGCCTGTGAGGCCATCCTTTTGACTGAGCTGCCTCTGCGTGTGGATGAAACACCTGTGAAAATAAGCCCTTCCCCCATTTCCCCAGAGTTTCGGCCTCCAGCATGTGTTCGCGCGGTCAGCACCAGGGGAGGGCGTTATTCTGTGCGATGGTGGCTCAGACGGTCCGCCCATGGCTAGCAGAAGGGCACCCCGCGAGTGCGTGCCATCTCCTCACGCGTCTGGGGCTCGCGGAATCAAGCTTCAGGGAACTGGGAGCAAAGAACTAAGGCTGCTGAAAACTTCCTGTGTGAAGCCAGGAGCAATGCCTAACTTATTACCACCAGCCGGTGGGTTATCAGCACTAGGTGTCAACACAGCGAACATCACAAAACAAGAGACAAAACACTCTTTTTTTTTTTTTTTAAAGATTTTTAGAAAGAGTGGGAAGGAGAAGAAGAGAGAGAGAGAACGAAGCATTGATGTGAGACCAGAATATTGATCAGCTGCTTCCTGCATGCCCCCTACTGGGGATTGAGCATGCAGCCTTGGCATGTGCCCTGACTGGGAATCGAACCAACAACCTTTCGGTGCACTGTGCAACACCCAACCAGCTGAGCCCCACTGGCCAGGACGAGACTACACACTCTTTTTTGTTGTTGTTAATCCTCGCCTGAGGATATTTTTTCCATTGATTTTTTTTTTTTTAGAGAGAATAGCAGAAAGGGAGGGTGGGGAAGAGAGGGAGGGAGGAGAGAGAGAGAGGGGGGAGAGAGAGAGAGAGAGAGAGAGAGAGAGAGAGAGAGAGAAACATTGATGTGAGAGAGACACATTGATTGCTTGCCTCCCACAGGCGTCTTGACCCATATGTGCACTTGACCGGGAATGGAACCCACACCCTTTGGCGTGTGGGGAGACACTCTAACCACTGAGCACACAGGCTGGGGCTAGACACTCTTGATGAAGAGTCTCATAGGCAATCTTGCCTGAAACCTCAAACCTGAACTTGACTGGCCTCCTGACCTAACCACCAATTTACAGGCAACACAAAGGATGGAAGAACAGGTTGTAACCAGCCAAACCCAGGCTGTGGGAAACCCTATAGGACAGATGACCTGGGTTCTCCAATTACTCTCTCTTTCTCAGTCATTCTCTTACTCTGTCCGTACAAATGTGTGTACCCGGGCAAGTTACCTAGACTCTATGTGCCTCAGTTTTCCCATTTTTCAATGGAGTAACCAGATCACTCACTTCACACACACACATATATGCAGATATATATATATACACACATAATACACATATGTATGCATTAGTACATGTATACATATCCATGTGTGTATATATTCTATAGAAAGAATTAATAATCTGTATAATAAAAACATCGAAAAGTCATATCAGATGATTGTAATTTGTAGCCCTTTTTTGGATTATGATTCTAACAATCGCTCAAGGTGACTTATAATGTTATGAGAAGTTGGGAATATGGACAGACTAGACATTTGATGACATCATGCACTTGTTCCTTTTTAGGTGTGAGGTAGCACTGAAATCTGTATGGGTAGGGGAGAGAGGAAGCAAGATTGGACAGGAGTTGATCTTTTTTGAAATTTTTTTTCAGTTATGGTTTACAACGATCATTTTTGAAGCTGGAAGCTGGGCAACGGGTACATTGGGGTTAATTGTTCTGATCTTTCTATTTTTTGCACACGCTCACATTTTTTTTTTTTTACAACAGAAAGTAAAGGAAGAATATATTTACTTGCCTAAAGCAATATCGCTTTTGGAAACAATTCAAGCAATATTAAAAGCTAAGTAAAACATAGAAGTTTCTCATTCTTCCAATTTGTTCCCCATCCAGGTAACCGCAGGCTGAGCTTGATGTATGTCCTTCCAGACTTTCCAATGTCTCTATAAATGGTCACATATATTGATACATTTTTACACCAATGGGATTATGCTATACACACAGGTCTGCAACCTGCTTTTTTCATTCAATAATATATCACAGCCAGTTTTTCATGTTATAGCTCCATTTCTTTTTGCTGCACAGTATTCCTTTGCATGGATGTACCATCATTTATTTAACCATTCCCTTTTGGTAAACTTTTAGGTTGATTTGAGTCTTTTTCCATTACAAGACCTGCTTCAGTGAATATCCTCACACGTGTATTTTGGCTCATCTGTGCAAGGATTTCTGTAGGACGAATTCCTAGAAGGAGAACTGTGAGCTCGGACATGTGCTGCCAGAATGCCCTTCAGAAGATTATTCTTTGCCCACAGGAAGGAGGTGACTCGTGTCCCTGCTTTGCTTCAAAAATACTATTGATTTTCTCTCTGATCCGATAAGCAATGCATGCATTTTGAAGGAATTTGGAAAATACAGAAAAAGGAAAGAAGAAAGTAATCACATCAGCCATGTTGCACACTCAGTCCCTTTGCTGTTTATTTAGATTGTTTTCAAATTTTTTTTTTTGTTTGTTTTCAATTTTTTGCTATTGAAAGTCAGGCTGCCGTGAACATCGCCGTGAATAAATCTTTAGCCACCTCGTGCTCATTTCTGTAGGAGATATTTGAACAGCAGGAGTTACGGAGTAAACCTCTGGGCTAATTTTAGAATTCTTGCACCGTGTCGCCAAAACAAATATGAAAACGTATGCATTATTTTTGACGACCACAGGCAAGGAATACAATAAACATAATGCTTGTTAGCATTAAAGAGCTATCTTTCTCTCCATTGCTCATTTGCAGACAAAGTTAGATTGCGCTCCTGACTTTTTCTCTTTCTGATCAGTGAGCCTCGGTTAGGGTTATGGATTACTAATCACTAATGTGGTTAACGACTCAGGCCCTGACCTCAGGCTACCTGGGCTCACATCACAGCTACGCCTGATGGCTCCCCGTTTTGGAGCCCCAGTTTCTCCTCTGCAAAATGGGGAAATCACTGTATCTTTTATGAAATGAGATAATCCACAGGAAGTGCTGGGTACAGTGTCTGAGCACAGGGTCGGTGCTGAGCTGTGATAACAGTGATGCCGTCTGCATGAGATTGGAACTTTGGAGCATAGGATATAGCTGAGAAGGTAAGAAATAAAAATGAGAGATTAGCTTAGAGACAGGAACTCGGGAGCAAATGAAGTCATGGAGGTGAAGAGGAAGGAGAGCTCCCGGAGGGCTTCCTGGTAGAGGTGGCAGTTCAGCAGAGCCTTGAAGGACAAGTACAGGGAAGCAGGAGAATAAAGCCACGCAGGAACATGAAGGGTGGGAGGGAATGATGTGCTTCTCGTCCGCTCTCCAGCCTGAAATTGCTTACTCTGGGCATCCATCACCCTAATGAGGGCCGAGGGGAGAGCTGGGCGGAGACAGGAACCACTGCACAACAGGAATAAAAACACTTGGCCCTCTGGTGGGATGAATTCAGTCCCACCAGACAGCTTTGTTTTGAATAATTAACTAACATAGCTGGGGTGATTTCATAACAAAGACAGAAAAATATGGAAAAGTACTTTGCAGCGGGGGGGAAAAAAAGAGAATTTTCCCCCAGTTTCATTAGCACTGACAGGAATACAGCTCATAAATGTTACACAACGTTTCTCAGAGGAAGCTTGCGCAGTGAGCGTGTAAAGCATGAAGAGCGGGCAGTGAGAAAGCTGCATGTGCTCTTGCACGCAGGCCGGACCGGGGTCCAGGATCAACACGGCCATCCTGAGAAGTCTCCCAGCAGCTAAATATACCCGCGGAGCTGTCACGTGGCGGGCGGCTTTCCCAGGAGAAGGTACTTGGACGGGGCAGCGTGGGCGCTCTGAAACGGTGGGGGGGGGGGGGGGG
>NW_005356042.1:5610316-5636065 GCF_000412655.1 Myotis brandtii
GGCTGCAGGGGACAGAGGTGGGCTTGCTGGTTCTAACGGCACAGGGATGCTCCCCGCAGCCGAGATGCCCTGATGGGCAGGATGGGAAGATTGACAAGGTTATGAGCAGAAATCAGGGTCATGCAGATGCTTTCTGGATATTTGGTCAAGGGGGGAGTCTGAGAGTGAGAGGAGCTTGTGGGTTTGTCTGAAAATTGGGATGTCTTTTTTTTTTGGGGGGGGGGCGTATTAGAGGACCAACCAAGCTGGTTTTGAGTATTTAGTGTGCTTTTGAACAAATTCCTTAACCTCTTAGAGTCTGTAAAATGCATATAATAATGTCCACCTCACAGTGATAAGAAAAGAACGTATGTCAGGTAGCATTCTAGTCGTCGGGTGCTGTGTAGCAAACCATCCCCAAACACAGGGGCTTAAAACAATAGCATTTTATTGAGTCTCGTGACCCAGGGGGCCAGCTGGGGCCCAGCTGCACGGCTCTGGTCCAGCTGGCGTCTCTCAGGAGACCCTGTTTCCTGTCTCCCTGAGGTGGCAGCGGGGGCTGTGGCAGGCGAGCAGTGTGGCTCTGGGCGTGGCCTCTCCCCACGTGTTTTGTTCTCCAGGGCCTCTTCACCTTCTTTCTGGCAAGCAGATCCAGGGCTGCACGACCTGGTCTTTCTAATCCCTGGGCTTGGGCCACCTAGATGTCACTTCCTCCGCAGTCTGTTGGCCAAGCAGTCACAGGTCCAGCCGAGTGAAGGAGATGGGCACACGCTCGCCATCTCCTGGGAGGGCCGACCGTGCACACAGGGTGGGGCAGAGTCGTTTGGGGGCAGATCACCTTGCACAGATGCTTCTCCCCGGGGCTGGCACATAGGCACAAGGCACAGGGACCATGACTGAGGCTAAATATTGACATTTTGTCCCACTCGTCCAAAAATGACCACTGGCCAGAGGCCTCGGTGCCCTCCTCTTGCCCCTGCCATGCCCCCAGGGCCACCCCTTCCCAACCTCCTCATGATCCAGAGACTAAAGGGTCACATTTGGCATAGGAGGGGCGTCTGAGACCTGTTCCAGTGTGTTCTTGCCAGCGAGGCCTGTGGCTTGCTGTTTGCTAAATATTTTGAGGATCACTTTGCAGGGCACACTCCCTCTCTAATAAGAGTTCAATAAATGGGGACTGCCTTCATGGTAACTAATGCTGTTTTGCTGATATTTTAAGATGAGGTGTGGTGTGTGTGTGTGTGTCCAGAGATTGTGCCTTTGGAAAAAAGAGGCTACACTCACAGCCTCCAAAGGGTCAGCATGGCTCAGCTTTCCTTTTGCAAAAAGCCCCGGTGATCACATAGGAAAAGCACGGCTTCCTGCTGGATCTTCTACTCCAGTGGTTCTCAACCTTCTGGCCCTTTAAATACAGTTCCTCATGTGGTGACCCAACCATAAAATTATTTTCGTTGCTACTTCATCACTGTAATGTTGCTACTGTTATGAATCGTAATGTAAATATCTGATATGCAGGATGGTCTTAGGCGACCCCTGTGAAAGGGTCGTTCGACCGCCAAAGGGGTCGCGACCCACAGGTTGAGAACCGCTGTTCTACTCGGTGAGGGCCTCGCACTGCAAACTGAGAGAGGGCAGGACGGCATCAACACAGAAGGGACTCTGTCCCGGTGCAGCCAGTCCGCGTTCCCTCCGACGGCGTGCCCCTGGGCGAGCCGGTCCAGACCTGGGCCCGGTCCCAGGCCTTCCAGCCCGTTTCCTGAGCTTGCTGACAGAGCCGTCTGCACAGCGCTCGGCGCATTCCAGGCAGTCTTGACTGGGAGGCCGCTTCTCTCGGCCCAGTTTCAACAAACACAGACAGACCACCACAATCCGCTCACTCTCGACGTGGGGCTGGCACCGCAGCCCTTGGCGATGGGGAGCGTGGATTGCTTGTGGCCAGGGCAGCAGATGTGGGCCTTCCAAGAGCGACAGCTCCATGAGCGGGAGGAGAAGGCGGCCCGGGGAGCAGGCCTCGGTGCCAAGGAAGTGGCCGCGGCAGGTTCAGAGCGGGGTCCCTCCCCGCTGGCCCGGGTGAAGTCGTTCGTGATGTCGGGGAACTCGCTGGAATGTCGCAGAGCTCTCTGTGATTCCCATGGCCGAGGCCCAAAAGCAACCTCCAGGCAGATGGGAAATCTGCCTTTTTGTATGAACACGAAACATTCTTTGAGGCTTGCACATCTCTCTGTCCTGTTTGGAAGAGCAGGAGGCCTGAGAAAATAGAGACGCCCGTTCCATGAGGGTATGAGGCCTGGAGGAGAGAAGGGTGGATGGGATGGGGCCTTCCCCGGAAAGTTCACAGGAATGAAACCTGTTAGGAGAACATTTCCTGTGGAGAAGGGCGAATGCCTGGGCTTTGTTACCAGAGGTCTCACTTTTGGGACATTTTTCATAAAGAAAATAACCTTATCGTTTTGGCATGTGTTGTTTATAGGGGGAGTTTGTGTCATTGAATTCAAGTCTCCACAGCCACGGCAGACATTGCTGACCGATCTCAGAGTTGCATCCCGCTGACCTTAGATTTAGCCTCAGAATCCTTCTTAACACAGGTCTCCATTTGCAATCGGCAAACTAGAGTGGGAACCCTTTTAACATCACTGGACTATAGGATCCCACATTTGTGGAACATTTTAGACATCACAATGTCCTCCAACGATCTCAGCACCTATCTGAAGAGCACTGTGCCGTTTACCCAGCCTCATGCCATACCCTGTGCCCCCATTTTACCCACAAAGGAACAAATGAATGAGTCGGCCAGAGTCTCAGCTAGTGAGTGGTTCTGGGATGGGGCCTGGGGTCCTTGCCTTCCCAGTCCATGACCTTGTCACTGAGGACACTCACTCTAGACCAATGGTCGGAAAACTGCGGCCCCTTGAGTGTGGCTTTTCCACAAAATACCACGTGCGGGTGCGCACGTACAGTGTGATTGAAACTTCGTGGCCACACTCAAGGGACCAAAGAGCCGCATGTGGCTCGCGAGCTGCAGTGTGCCGACCACTGCTCTAGACCATATTCCAATTGTCTTACAATTATGCCAAAGACAACACACTTTTTGGTTTTAATGGTATTTTATTGACTTTAATTTATTGTAAAATAAATTAATTGTCGTTAATGCACTGAATTATTGGAAAATAATGGTGTTTTGCTGGCTTTGGCTGGTGGGTTTGAATAATGGTTTGTGTGTTGCCCACTGTGACGGGGACCTCGGGTCTGATGGAAGGACGTTTGCGGAGAGGTCTCACCTCCCCGATTTCTAGCCCCTTGTCACTGGCCGCACCCTATTTCTGAGCAACACGTCACAGCGTGTTCTTAGGCAGTGTCCCCCCTCCGCACCTCCAAGCTTCAATATTGGGGCCAGTCTATGAAAAATTTTGACCGGCCCTGGCTGGTTTGGCTCAATGGATAGAACATTGGCCTGTGGACTGAAGGGTCCCACATTTGATTTCAGTCAAGAACATGTACCTCGGTTGCAGACTTGACCTTGGTTGGGGCATGTGCGAGAGGCAACCAATCAATGTGTCTCTCTCACATTGATGTTTTTCTCTCTCTCTCTCTTTCTCTCTCTTCAGTCAAGAGCATGTACCTCGGTTGCAGACTTGATCTTGGTTGGGGCATGTACGAGAGGCAACCAATCAATGTGTCTCTCTCACGTCGATGTTTTTTTCTCTCTCTCTCTTTCTCTCTCTTCTCTCCCCCGTCCACTCTCTCTAAAAATCAATGGAAAAATATCCTTGGTGAGGATTAAAAAATAAATTTAGCCTGAGGAGGATTGCATGCAGCTGACAACCACAGAGGCTTTTGGTATTCACTAACTTTCCCTTGTGGGACTTAAAAAAATTATGGAAATATTGGCATGATGTCTCAGTAGTTCCAAGAATCAGGGGAACTTAGGGAAAAAAATCTTTGTGTAGTACTTGTTCCTAGATGTGGGCATATCTGTGACCCCAGGATACACATGGGCGAAGTAGTAAACGGCACGCATTAATCTAACCACACAGAAGTGCAGTCTTGCAGCTGTCTCTAAAACAGACCACGGTGAAGTGATAGCAGGGCCCCTGCCATCCACTGCACCCCTGAGCCCCATTCTTCATTGCAGAGAGAATGAGAATGAGTGGGAAGATCCCTGGAAGTGGACTCACAGAGACCCAGGTTCAATTCCCGCCTCTGCCACGGAGCAGCTGGGTGGCCCTGGGCACGACAACCCCTCTGAACGCTAAGCCTCGGTTTTCAGATCTTCGCGGTGGAAGGACGATGTGGAATAAATGAGATCCCAGCTACAAACTCGCCCAGCATAGTGCAGGTCAGATCTCAATAGAGCTGTGATTCACAAAAGGGTAATGGAGTCTGACTGGAAAGGGAAAATATGAAGTGTTCCCCGTTAGGCCTGCTGGCCTGCTGGAGCTTTGAGGTGAGAAGGTGTTAAAATGCTCAGAGCACCTTGCGTTCTAGGGTCTGTTTCTATGAGACACCAAAAGCCGTGAATGCTGAGCAGCTATTCTGTTGTCACCATTTCATTGAAAGGGAAGTAGAAGTGGTTTTTGTCTAAAGAGGGCTACTTCTTCATCTGCTGTTGTGTGCATGCTTCAGGGCTGTGAGTCGACTGCTGTCAGCTGGATCGATAACAGTTACAAATGGTTTTATTTTGGCTGAATTACCTCGTTGGTTAAGAACAGTGGTCGGCAAACTGCGGCTCGCGAGCCACATGAGGCTCTTTGGCCCCTTGAGTGTGGCTCTTCCACAAAATACCACGTGCGGGTGCACACGGACAGTGCGATTGAAACTTCGTGGGCCCGTGCGCAGAAGTCGGTTTTAGGGCCTGGGCGAGTCTATTTTGAAGAAGTGGCGTTAGAAGAAGTGGGGGGTGTCGGTCCATCAGGCGACGGGAGATGCGGTGCAGGTGGGCGCGGGATATGCATCGCGGGGGAGGCGCGCGCGATTCATGCACGAGTTGAGTGAGCCAGCCACGACGGGAGTTGCGGTGCAGGCGGGCCACGGGATACGAAGCGCGGGGGAGGCGCACACGATTCATGCACGAGTTGAGTGAGCCAGCCAGTCAGCACTCTCATGTGCAGTGGTTAGTGCTAGTCGTGTCCGCAAATTGCACGCGGGTGACAAAAGTACCTACTCGAAGCATAAAGTTACCTGTATTTTTCCAACCAGCTGCAAATCCTACAGGTATTTTTGTCATCAATTTAAGAATTGTAATTCTTTTGTGTTGGTGGCTTTATAAAATGAAACAATTCTTTTAGGTGCCCTGTTTGAGATGGCTACAAAGAAGAAGCAAAGAAAAATGGAAGACGAAAACCGTGAATTTAAAGTTGAATTTAAAGTTGAATGTAACTACCTATATAGTTTAAGTTTAAAAAATTTGTCTCTCAAAAGAAATTGCAATCGTTGTACTGTTGATATTTGGCTCTGTTGACTAATGAGTTTGCCGACCACTGGTTAAGAACAATAGTGTGAAGTCCAAATACATCAGGTTGGCCTTGTCAGCTCTGCTCCTTACAGGGTGTGTGACCTTGGGCGAGGCACTTCCTCAGTGTGAGCCTCAGTTTTCTCATCTGCAAAATGGGGATAACATACCTGTCAGAGGTGTGTTTTGAGGAACAGTGGGTCATACTTGTGCCCATGGTACTGAGGGAGGGAAAGGGTCAGAATAGATTTTGGGTCACCTTACCCACCAGCAAGCCAGCATTCCCAGGAAGGGAAATGACGTTTTGATGAAGTTGTAACAAAACCTGTAAGGAAGCTCGGATGAGAACCTCCTGGGGAGGTTTTAAGCACCGTTCCTCTGGATGGACAAATGCCCCCTGGAGAGGACATTTCCAGCCTCTCTAAGGCTGCTGGGGGCCAGTGAGGATGAGAAAGTGTTTTGAATAACTGACATTTGCTGGGCAGCTTCTAGGAACACTTTACTTCTATTACCTCACTAAGTCCCAGCCATGACCACGTGAGGCGTGACTCCAGGGACCACACTGCTCGCCTCTGCTTTGCTGCCACTGTTCTGTAGGGAGACGGTCAGAACTGCACCGTTTGGACTTGGCTGAGGAGGGAGGGAGGGGCCACTGTTTACAGCTGCTCAGGTTGTGCACGGCACAAACCTAAGGTCCCATTCACTTCACAGATGACAGATATGGAGGCTTATTATGAGACTTTCAGCAGGTGGTAGGAAAGTGACTTGCTCCAGCAGAACGTCTATTTTAACCATTTTGTGACAGATTGAGGAAGGGGCACCTTTTAAAAATTCACACCGAAGTTATTTAAAAAATATGTTTTTATTGATTTCAGAGAGGAAGGGTGAGGGAGAGACAGAAACATCAATGATGAAAGAGAATCATCGATCAGCTGCATCCTGCTCCCTCCAACTGGGGATTGAGCCTGCAAGTCCAGCATGTGCCCTCACGGGGAACCATGACCTCCTGGTGCACAGGTTGATGCTCAACCACTGTGCCACGCAGATGAGTCAACACCTAAGTTCTATGTGGGGTAGTAGTGGGACAATGATTGGATGGAGTCATTGCCGGCTTCGTCTGGAGGGAGGGAATCTGTATTCTAATTGGGAAATTGGTGTTGTTATATTATCTCTGTGTCTGGTAGCAAGGTCTGTACAATCAAGTATGACCTTGCTAGTCAATATTCACAAGAGGCAGGGAGGGTGGTGGTTACGAGCAGGGATCAGAGTTAGTTAGTTGGTCTGGGTTCACATTTCAGCTCCGCCACCTATTAGCTGTGTCTTTGGACAACTTACTTAACCTCTCCGTGCCTCAGTTTCCACATCTGTATTTTATATGTTGTATTTTACGATTTTAGTGACAATGCCCGTGCCTACTGCGTAGGGCTGTGGTGGGTCTAAAATGAGTGACTGTATCTAGGTGCCTAGAATATCACTGGGCCTGTCCTAGGTGTTAGCTGAAGACCTTTCTCACAGGGGGATGGTCTTGGGAATGTGAACTGACCTTGGTTTTCGTAGCTTGACCCTCCACTGCATCTGAACCCGTGGGTCCCTGCATTCCCCGGAGGAGGTGGGTTTATAATTAGGGCACCTTCTGGAAGAAGATCAAGATATTTTAGCTCATGCCCCGTGTTCCAAAGAGGACCGATTCAGTACGATTTAGGCCTCACCATCACTGCTTAATAGCTTTAGCTGCACATTTTTACTGCCTAGATCTTGCTGTCATTTTTAGATGGAATGCACACAGAGTTTTATATGTTCTGTCATGATCATTCAGTGTGCAGCATTTAAAAATAGGCGTGTAAAGATACCAGTGCAGCCTACAGACACCCTCAGCTGGCATTAAAGTCGGAATAGATCCTTTCAGTTGGGTTTCGGCTGAGTTTATCTTGTTTATTTTTATTTTTTAAATATCCAAAGAGTTGTAGAAGTAGGTTTTTGAGTAGGAAGTTGGCCAGGCTAGGGCTCTACCATGTGGGCACTAGTGAGTGCTGACAAAGTCTTTGGAATGGGATCCTGATTGAAATGTAGTTGTTTTTCCAACTGCAGAAACCAGTGTTCTCCAGTCAACCTAGGGAGGGAGAGGGTTTACTCACTCCTACCCTCTCCAGCGTGGATCTTCCTCACTCCATTACAGTCAGTGCCCTCATGATGGTGGAACCCTTGGAAAATAGTGAATATGTTTGTTTGTGTTTCTAAACTTAAAAAAAATGTTTGCCGTGATATTTCCTATCAGCCTGTGATGAAATGAGCCACACAACACAGAACTCGACATCTCTGGAGTCTCGCCGAGCCCCTGGGACCTAGGGGTTCTTAACAAACAGTGAAATATACAAGAATATATTTTGGCCCATGCACGAAGAGGATCCACTTCAAGGCAGCAGTTTGAAGACACTTGGTGAAGAACTCAGCATGACAGGCAAGGGCTAGGACCTAAAGTGGCAGCAGACTAGAGGACATGGGCCAGCCCTGGCATCAAACCCATGACGTACCAGCCGTGGGACAGGGGGCAGGTCTCATAAGCTCTCTCTGCTTTCTCATCTACAAAAGTGAGAACAATGCCTTTACCTATGCTGCTGAAGGTTTTCGTAAGAATTAAATGAGCAAATGCAGATAGAATGTGTAAGATTAAATGTGCATGGTCAGTGCCCAGTATCTGTGAGTTATTGATGATAACGATGATGGTAGATGATGAAGGTGATGGTGGTGATGATTATGGTGATGATGATACGTGTTCCTTGCTGGTCTATATACTTTGACCGAATTGCCTTCTAGGATGATTTGAAGGAACTCAGCCACTCCCAGAAGATTTTATTGCTTATCACTAAAATCCCATCATTGATGAGCTGTTCACTGGGACTCAGCCTTGCACCCTCTCCAGCATCCCCCAGTTCACCAACCTTTCCTTTATGATTTTACCTGTACTTCTTTTTAAGAAATCCTCCTCAAAGTTTATAAAACTATTCCTGTATACTTTCCTCCAAACAATTTGATTTTCATATTTAGCTCTTTAATGCATTTGGAGTTTATTTTTGTCTATGAGATGAGGTAGGGATTTACTTTTTGTTACTTTGCAATAGAATTTCTACATTACCACATCTCCAAGAAGTCTTTCAGTTCTTTTTATGGGTCAGAATGATTTTCAGAGTAGTGAATTGGGAATTAATTGTTTGATTTTAAGCTAAGGGAGTCTTTTCACAGATGTGTCATTATTTAAGTCCACCACTAGATTATCCATCCATCCATCCATCCATCCATCCATCCATCCATCCATCCAGCTGCTTGTGAGTCAGTATGCTCCTTCAGTCTGAATATTCAAGTTCTTATTTGATTTTGGAAAAATGTTAGGTGTTATTTCACCTAAAATTACTTCACTCTCATTATCTATTTTGTTTTTTGTTTTATTTTAAATATATTTTTTTATTGATTTCAGAGAGAAAAGGAGAGGGAGAGAGAGATAGAAACATCCATGATGAGAGAGAATCATTGATAAATGAGCAAATGCAGATAGAATGTGTACGCCCCACACTGGGGATTGAGCCCACAACTTGGGCATGTGCCCTGACCGGGAATCGAACCGTGATCTCCTGGTTCACAGGTCAATGCTCAACCACTGAGCCTTGCTGGCTGGGCACTATTTTGTTTTTTTTATAAAACTTATTAAATATTTATTGGATTTTCTCATTTTATCTTCCATATCTCTTAATTCTCTTTCATGTTTTCTATCTTTGAATTTCTGTGTGTTGCATTCTTTGTGATCTTTTAGCTCTGTCCTCTAATTCACTAATTTTCTTCTTCACTGGGTCTAATCTGCTAGGCCAAAAGAACAGAGATGGTCACATGTGGGTAAGTGCTATGATGCATAGTGGAAAACTTCAGTGCAAACAAGAGCTTGGAGCCAGACATGACCAGAAAAAAGAAGGAAACCATGCTCACTTCCCAGAATTCTGGAGAGATAGGAGTCCCCTCCATACAGGTGATGGGAGCTGAACCAGGGTCATCTGAGCTGGCATTTGGTTACCTTGGTGTTTTTCCAGAATTGTATGATAGTTGATTTAAGGTTGATATTAATATGTTTATTTATAACTCTTTGGGATATTCATGGGAAACTTGCAAAAATGGTGATTTCTGTGTTTGAGTAGTGGGTTGTCCTTGGAAAGCATGTTGACAAAGGCACCTGCCTTGGATTTTGAACTAAAACAACTTCAGAGATGTTTTTGGCCCAAGGATTCCTGCTCAATACATATTTATGCTCCAAGACCTTAAACATGTGCCCTAGTTCAGAAAAGGCATGGGACTTCCTTTGGGCTCTGTTGTGTGACTTGAGTAATTCTACTTCTCTGAGCCTCAGTTTCCACATTTGTAGACTGAGGAGACTAATTGTGCTTTGCCTGCCAGGAGTATACTGAAGGTCACATGACATAATAGATGCAAATGTGCTTCACAAACTGTAAATGTTTGGACGCTGGTAGGTCATGTATAGGTGAGCTTTGGGGAGCCTTCCCTCCATTAGATGCTTGTGTTCAGTGCTGGCTTTTAATCCCAAATGACCAAGGGAGAAAAGACTTGAAAGCCAATGGGATTTGAAACTGATTCAAGGGTTCTACACACTTTCTAGTGACAGGCTGGCTCTTATTATGCACAGGCTGTGATATCCTGTGTGTTTCTGCCCTCATCACATAGGCTCATTACTCATCACACAGGCTGATCACTCATCACATCGGCTGTGTGATGGTGTGCATACTCACAAAGTGACATTGTGTGGGGTTGTGGGAAAGATGTCTGACAAATTATAGAATCTAATTCTTCATTTCTATGATGAATTATAGCAATCATAATAATAGCTTCCATTTACTGAATGCCATCGATGTACTAGTCACTTTACATATATTAACTTCAAAGTACCTATTTTACAGATGAGGAACTTGTGGCTTGAAAATGTCAATGAGAAGGGACTTTCTTGAGGTCACAAAGTTTGGAAGTGGCAGAATAGGGAGTGGGATTAATGCTTTCTGACCCCACGTCCATGTCCCCTTTAGGACACCAGGATGGTTTAGATCTGGTTTTTGTTTTCAGCCAGTCAACCAATCAATTAACCAACCAACTAATGAACATCTACCCACCCAACCAATAACAACTAACCAAGAATTAGTCAACTAACCATCCATCCATCCATTCATCCAAACAATTGACCAATTATTAATAACTTCTCACCCAAACAATAACAACTAATGAATAATTGGTCAATCAATTAGTCACCCAATCAACCAACCAATGAACAACCATCCACTGGACCAATAGCAACCAATCAATAATTAGCGAACCAACCGACGAATCAGCTAATCAACAAGCTGGTACCAATGAACCAACAATGTACATTTCTGTCAGTCATCTGCTCAGCACTGAGTTTTGGGATGGAGAGAGCTTATTGTCCCACTTCAAAGAATTACTGGTCTGTGGGAAAGCAAGGATCACTGTCCTGCCTATCACACCACCGCCAATCCAATCAACTACCAACCAACTAATGAACATCTACCCACCCAACCAATAACAACTAACCAAGAATTAGTCAACTAACCATCCATCCATCCATCCATCCATTCATTCAAACAATCGACCAATTATTAATAACCTCTCACCCAAACAATAACAACTAATCAATAATTGGTCAATCAATTAATCACCCAATCAACCAACCAATGAACAACCATCCACTGGACCAATAGCAACCAATCAATAATTAGCGAACCAACCGACGAATCAGCTAATCAACAAGCTGGTACCAATGAACCAACAATGTACATTTCTGTCAGTCATCTGCTCAGCACTGAGTTTTGGGATGGAGAGAGCTTATTGTCCCACTTCAAAGAATTACTGGTCTGTGGGAAAGCAAGGGTCACTGTCCTGCCTATCACACCACCGCCAATTGTTTGTTCAGCATCTGCCTCCTCAGCTGGATTGGAACTTCTCTAGAGTGGGGGTGATGCCTAGAGCTCAGAACAGGTGTAGCACTTCGTTGGCTGGGATGGAGGTGGGAGGCTCAGTAACCATGACACACATGCACACAGAGATACACATGCACGCGCGCGCGCGCACACACACACACACACACACACAACATGGAACAAGTCAGAACATGGTGGAATGAATGAAGGAGCCTCAATCCGAAGTGGCTCAGCTCCACCTCGAAGGCTCTGTGTAACAGGGAGGTTAGATGACCTTCCGGCCTGCAGAAGTCCCTCCTGGTGTAGCAGAACAAATTCTTGCAGGGAAGCTGCCTCCTGCTGAATGCTCTCACCGGGCTCTGTTCTGGACCGGGAGCGTGCTGTGGCGGAAAGAGCCTGGATTGGGGTCAGGGGTCTGAGCCCAGCTGAGCCACTAACACCTTGGGTGGCCTCAGACGGCTGGCCTCAGGCACCCCCTTCCGCCCCCATTCCTTCCTTTTATGGAGGAGGCCACCGAAGCCCCAAGACCTGAGTTCGCCCCTCTCCAAGGCCCCTTCCAGCTCTGGCATTTCCAGTCTTTTCTGGCTCCTCATTAAGAGAGTATTTTCATTTTCCAATCCACATTCCAGCTTCCTCCCGCGAGCCTCAACCCCTCTGGCAGGGGAGCGGGCACCATGTGAAAGTCTCCGAAATGCACACAGGGAACCTTGCCCCATCTCCCACCCAAGGGGCCAGGGGCTAATTGGCAAGCATGGCTGCATCCTGGACCAGCCCCTCGGACGTGCGCTCTGGGCCAGGGAGCCCGGTGCTGCCGGGAAACGCACCCGTCTCTTCATATCTGTTACAGGCCCCGCGGTTCACCGTCTGCTCGGAAATTGGGTAAGTGTTTTCTTACCCAAACTTGAGTAACCGCCGTTGAAATGTATGGTTGGAAAGTCTTGGCTCTCAGAACAGACCACACAGTGATTCGCCCAGTGAAACTCAATGCCCTGGGCTCACTCGGCTTTACCTAAGACACCGCTGCAGGAAGAAATGGCTTTGGGGGGATGAATGTCTTTCCATCCGTTTCTGAGGGGTTTATTAGTTGGGGAAACGCTGAGGATGGCGGTGTCACTCTGTTTCTTAGCCCAGGCCTAACTTCGGGCAGAAGGGCAGGAAGAAGATGCCAGAGAGAGGGAGAGAGAGAGAGGGAGAGAGAGAGAGAGAGAGAGAGAGAGAGAGAGAGAGAGAGAGAGAGAGAGCAGGCACATCCCTGGGGCCCGGCCTCGAGGCTGGCGGGGCTGCCTGATGCCTGTGCTCAGTGGGAGCTGTAGGCAGTGAGATCCCGGCTGGGCCCACCGGGTCCTGTGCCACATGCTGGCAGGCTGTTCCACACCCAGTACGGGCCCCGTTTTTAATCAGCCTCTTTCACCCGCACAAGCCAAGAAAAAGCTGTAAAGTCAGGAGGAACGCTGGCATCTGTTCCGCGCCTCAGAACAGAGCAGATATTGTCCTGCTTTCCAGTTCTCTGCGGCCCTCATTCCTGTTGACCACACAAATGGTTCCAATCAGCGTCCAGAGGCTCTCTGCGGCATTTAAGAGGTTTGCGCGCTGCATTCTCGGGTCAATTACCCTCCAACCTTGAACGTCACCTTCCCACCCACCCTCTCTGGTTGACACAAAAGGGAAGATGAGGCGTAGATTGGATGTGTGCGCACATGCGCCCACCCGCTGGCCTGCTTGTACCCTGGATAGATTTTAATTTTCCATGAGCTGAATGCCCCACGGAACAGCCACCATCTCTGCCCAAGGGGACACCCAGGGAAAGGCCATGAGGGCTCTGGATTATGTGTGGAATGTTGGCTCAGATGGTCCTCTCCTTGGAATTTGGGAGAGAAGGTTCAGGACCAGCAAGACTGCATCTCACCGCTCAGGTGATCCTGACTTGTTAATGGGGCCACACCCGCCTTTCTATGTTGTCCCCCGGGGCTTGGGCAATTCCTGTGCAGAGGACACAGGGCCCGAAAGCCACTGGGGAGTGAGGATTTTTCCGTCTTCAGCAGAGAGCCTCGCATCTAAGGCCTTTCATGCCAAGCTCCCAGTGAACAGATTAACAAGGCAGAAAAGATGAGGGCCTCGCTGCTACCTAACACAGTTGGATTAATTGACCTGGACTAGGAAGTCAAATTCTACAGCGGAGGACTGACCTCCGACCCCCAAGCCCGCAGGAAGAGCAAGGACACAGCCATGCTCAGTGACCCTCCCTGGATCTGAGACTTAAAGTCTGCTTTGTTCTCGTTGAGCTAGGAAATCAACCTATGGACCCCCTCATGTGGGGACAAACACGCAGTGACGTGCTGGACGCTGGCTGGTTGCCAGGTGTGGTGTTAGAGGGCTCCGTGGTCCTGTCTTATTCTAGTCTTTAAGTTCCCTTTTCTGTTGGGGAAAGAATGCTGAACTCTGATTTCCCACAGTGTGTTCAGCCAGGAGGGGAACTGGGGGGTCAGAGAGGGGCTGGTGGTTTCCATCCCGTCCTCCACCCCTCCCTCCGTCTCCATCCTCGGCCCCACTGCTCTGACTTGGAGAACGAGGCTTTCCAATGGAGCTTTGAAGTTATCTAGCAAATGTGCCCATGGCCCAAAGGGTTAATCCATTGTTAACCCTTTCTGTGATGGCTTGAGATTGTATCCCCGAGGGGAGAAAGATCAAAAATCTCCACTGTGTCTATCACAAGGGTCAGGAGTCATTTTTTCTGTAACATCATCGTTCTCCCCGCTCAGCATCCTCCTCCTCCTCACCACCATCCTGACCATGGGTCACACGACCTGCGTGCCGAGGGCGGGACTGGAACAAGGAGGCTGAGGTCCCAGCTCACCTCGACGAAGGGTTGTGTGACAGCCAGACTGCCGTGCCCTCACTTGCCCATAGCAGCGGGCAGGTGACAAAGGATTGGAATCTGGGGCATAGGAAATGCGGTGTGGTGAGACAATGGTGAACTGATCAGATCCAAATTGTTACAAAACAAGGTGATGGCCGAACAACCCGTCACGGGGAGTGCAACCAGCTGAGTGGCCTGAGAGTGATTTTTCTCCGGTTCATGAGTTCCCTGATCCAGGGCAGGAGGCACAGAGGCCGTGGAGGGGAAAGGGGAGGCCGCTGGCTGCAGGGGGGAGGTTGCAGGTTTTGGAATCAGACAGGCGCGGGTTTGAGTCGCAGCCTGCAATGTTGGCATGTCAGCACCTTCTCTGAGCTGCAGCCCCGCCTCTGGAAAAGGGCAACCACATTGGCTCCGGCCCCAGCTCACGTGGCCATCCTGAGGGCGCGGGCGACAGCTTCGGAGCGCACCAGCTCCGTGCCCTGCACGTCGGAAGTGCTCAGGGACGGCTGGCTGTTACTGCACTTGGTGTCAGAGGATTAGCTGCTGAGACAAACTGAAGTCTCTCCACCCTTTCTCCTCTTACTCATACAATACTGCACGCACACAGTGACACATGCTGAACACACTCACTCTTTCTCCTCCTTCAATACACACACTCACTCACACACTCATGCACACACCCTCACACACACATGCACACTCATGCACACACACGCACAGGCACACATCGCTTTCAATCCTGCACCTCCTGTCATCTGCCCGGCCCCAGGAACACCCTGTAGACCACTGTGCCGAGCATTCCTGGGGAAATCATTCCGTCCTCCTCTTATTCATACAATACTGCGCACACACTGACACACACTGAACACACTCATCTCTTTCTCCTCCTTCAACACACACTCAGACACACATTCACACACTTAAATACACACTCACACACACATCTCTTTCTCCTCCAGAAGATGCCTCATGATATCAGTGCAGAAGAATGAACTCAACCCAGTGGCTCTTGGGGGCCAAACTTTGACCCAAGGGTTTGCTGGCTCTGGGCCTTTCTGAGTAACAGACCCACCCCAGCATACCTTGCCTCAGGCCACCCAGTCTTTCCCTCCCCGACAGGAAGCCTGTGGGTGGGCTCCCTCCCATTGGGCTGCCCACACTAGGCAGCTCCTCCCCATCATTGTTAACCCTTTCTGTGATGGCGGAACCAAGGAGGGAGTGTCTTCTCTCATCCAAGGCTGCGATGGACCCAGCCTCTCCCCTGGGGGCTGGGTGAGAAGCCCAGTTTCCCCAGCTCTGACTGGGTCTCCTGTGAGTACTGTAGGCTTGCTTGGCGCATTGCAAGCCCTCAATACATACTGTTTGAATAGATGTTTCCCCCAATGAGCAGGCTGGTCCACGCCTGGACCTCTTAGTATCATGGGCATGCTGTGGGCATCTGCTGATTTTGCCAACTCTGCATCCTTCTCCCCTTTGTTCTCCTTCAAGGAATCGCCTTCCCTCCACCTCCAGCACACCTGGTCCCGGGGGCACAGACCAGGTTAGCAGGGAGAGCACTCCCTCCTGTCGAGCACAGGAACTGTTTGGAGATGTCCAGTGAGAGCCCTCAATGAGGGTCTGCTGCTGAAACGTGGCAGACGAGACATGCCCTTTGTCCTGGGATCGCCAGGCTACGAGGACGGGAAGGGGAGGCTGCACAAAGCGCCTGCCATTCCAGCAGGAGAACCTACCCCAAGTGAGACAGCTCAGAGGAAAAGGCGGAGGGAGGGAGACCAGGCCCTGGCACTGCTGAGCCTCTTGGTCCACACTCACTCAGCACAGACTCTCTAGTTAGGAGAAGCAATCTAACTCCCTGATTGGAGTGAGCCAGCTCACAATGGCTTTTGTTGTCTATGATCTGAAGAGTCTTAAGGTTGAGAGATGCTTACAAATCTACTCAAAAGTGCTTAGAAAGTGTGATTTAAAACCAGAAGTTTAGAAAAAGGCAAAAAATAGTCACAACAGCTGGCATTCACTGAGGGCTTTGTCCTAGGCTAGAAATTACACACAGGTGTATTTTTTTTAATTATTATACAAATGTGAGTAATTTATTTATTTATTTAAAATAAAAATTCAATTACAGTTGACATTCCATGATATTAGTTTCAGGTGCACAGAATAGTGGTCAGACAATCCTATACTTTACCAAGCGATCCTCCTGACATTTCCAGTACCCACCTGGCACCCCAGATGGTTATTACTATATTATTAACTATATTCCCTATGCTGTACTTTACAGCCCCATGATTATTTTGTAATTGTCAATTTTTACTTTTTAATCCCTTCACCTTTTCCAGCTGGCTTCCCAGTCCCTCCCATTTGGAAACCCTCAGTTTGTTCTCTGTATCTATGAGTTTGTTTCTGTCTTGCTGGCTTATTTTGTTTTTTTAGATTCCACATATAAGTGAAATCATTTTGTGTTTCTCTGTCTGACTTATTTAGCTTAGCATAATACCCTCTAGACCAGCCGTGGGCAAACTACGGCCCGCGGGCCAGATCCGGCCCGTTTGAAATGAATAAAACTAAAAAAAAAAAAAGACCGTACCCTTTTATGTAATGATGTTTACTTTGAATTTATATTAGTTCACACAAACACTCCATCCATGCTTTTGTTCCGGCCCTCCGGTCCAGTTTAAGAACCCATTGTGGCCCTCGAGTCAAAAAGTTTGCCCACCCCTGCTCTAAACCCACCCATGCTGTTCAAAATTGTAAGGTTTCATTCTTTTTTATGGCTGAGTAATATTCCATGGGGGTGTGTGTACCATATCTTCTTTATCCAGTTGTCTATTGATGGGCACTTGGACTGCTTTCATATCTTGGCTATTGTAAACATAGGATGTGTATATTTTTTCTAATTAGTGTTTCGGATTTCTTAGGATAAATGCCCAGAAGTGAGATTGCTGGGTCATATGGTAGTTTTATTTTGAATTTTTTGAGGAACCTCCATACTGTTTTCCATAGTGGCTGCACCAATTTGCAATCCCATCAACAGTGGGTTATCTTTTCTCCACATCTCTGCCAACACTTATTGTTTGTTGATTTATTGATGATAGCAGTTCTCACTAAGGTGATATCTCATTGTGGTTTTAATTTGCATTTCTCTGATGACTGGGAAGTTGAGTATCCTTTCAGATGTCTATTGGCCATCTCTATGTCCTCTTTGGAGAAGTGTCTATTCTGGTCCTCTGCCCATTTTTAAATTCTATTGTATTTTGTTTTTGGTGTTAAGTTGTATGAGTTCTTTATATATTTTGCATAATGATTCCTTATCAGAGTATCAATGGTGAATATATTTTCTCATTCAGTATGTTGTCTTTTCATTTTGTTGATGGCTTCCTTTGCTTACACAGGATTTTAAATATTTTTCCTGAATAAGTCATTAAAACCACCCTCTGCTGTGCACATTATTCCCTTATCTATCTATCTATCTATCTATCTATCTATCTATCTACCATCATCATCATTGCTATGGGCAGATTGTTTGTATTCCCCCTGATTTATATGTTGAAGTCCTACCCCCATTTGATGGTATCATGAGGTGGGAAGTAGTTAGGTTCAGATGAGGTCATGAGAGTGGAGTCCCCACGATAGGACTGGTGTCCTTATAAGAAGAGGAGGAGAGACCAGCACTCACTCTTTCTGCACCACGTGAGGACACAGCAAGAAGGTAGCCATCACCTGGTCTGTGTGACTCAGTGGTTGAGCGTCGACCCATGAACCAGGAGTTCACAGATTGTGGGCTCCTTCTCCAGTGGGGGGCGTGTAGGAGGCAGCCGATCAATGATTTTCTCATCATTAATGTTTCTACTAGTATCTCTCCCTTCCTCTCCATTTCTCTCTGAAATCAATAAAAATATGTTTTAAAAAGAAGGCAGCCATCTGCAACCCATGAAGAGGACCATCACCAAGAGCATGATCATGCTGGCACTTGGATCTTGGACTTTCCAACCTCTAGAACTGTGAAGAACAAATGTCTGTTTTTATGCCACCCAGAGTATGATATTTTGTTATTGCCACCCAAACTGGGTAAGACAGTTACCACCAGCAGCCGCTGCAGCATCACCATCACCATTATCATCATCACCACCATCACCTTCACCATCACTATCATCATCTCCATCACCATCAGCATCAGCCTCATTTCCATGACTCAAGCTTTGCGTATTTTCACAAGCATACATTCTAGTTCAACCCTCTGCTCCCTTGCTCCGGAGACCCCTTCAGCCTGATCACCTCATGTGGGAGGTGGTGGAGCGAGTGGCTGCAGGCCGGGCCCTGAGGTTAGGCCGTCCACATTCATTATTACCTGCATCCCTTGGGCAAGTGGTTTAGCCTCCCCAGGCCCTGGTGTCACTTAGCATGGCTGTGTAGGGGGAATGATAACAGGATTCTAGTCTAAGTGAAGACACTGACGTTATGATTACGAAGTCATGTGTGCACAGCTGTGCTTCTCCTTGTGTCTCCTGGGTTCCCTTTCCACTGAGCGCAGGAAGATCCAACCTGTTGCAAGGACTCAGTCATATCTGGTTTAAGGCTCTTCTGTTGGAGAGCCAGAGCCTGTGCGTCCCTCCTCCTTTCTTTATAACCAGGGGCATCTGAGTTCCTGCCGGGGCTCACACAGCCTTCTAACATAAGGGGCGGCCCGGCCTGTTGTTCTCTGCCCTCGCTGGTGTGCCCTAAATGTACCTGTAGAGGTATTTTTGAAGTGGCATTCACATAGTCATTTTAAAAGACACTCACAATGTTGTGCAACCATCGCCTTGATCTAATTCCAGAACATTTTCATCTCCCCAAACGGAGACCCCGTGCCCCTTACGCAGTCACTCCCTATTCTCTCCTCTCGCCAGGCTCTGGCCATCCCTAGTCTGCCGTCTGTCTCTGGATTTACCTATTCTGGACATTGCATAGAGATGGAATTTGTGGTTATTCATGACTGGCTTCTGTCACTTGGCATAATGTTTTCGAGACTCGTCCACACTGTAGCACGTGTCAGGGCTTTGCTCCTTTTGATGACCGACTAATATTCCACCGTGTGGACAAACCACACTTTCTGTGTTCATTCTTCTGCTAATGGACATGTGGGCAGTTGCCACCTTTTAGCCATTGTGAACACTGCTGACGAACATTCATGTATGTGACTTTGTTTCCATCTTGGGGGGTATATACCTAAGAGTGAAGTGCTGGTTACGTGGCACTTCTATGTTGAAAATGTGGGAAGCTGGCAAACTTTTTCACAGTGACTGAGTCACCTTACATTCCCACAAGTAACGTGCAAGGGTTCCAATCTCTCCACATCTGCTAAGGTTCTTCTGCATGTTTTATTTTGTAACCATTTTAAACCCACACATCCGTACTCAGCTGGTTGCGGTAAGCCTTGCGGGGCGCGTGGCTCTTCGGGGTGCGGAGTTCAGGTGTACGGGTCAGGCGCCATTCACAGACTAGTCATTGTGGATGTGTACCTTTGTTATGCCAATTTTGCAGAAAATGGCAGCTAAGTGTCTTTGAGAAGGGGTGTCTTTTTCAAATTTGCACAGGGTTCCACCTGGGCGGCTGTGGTGCTGTGCAGTAGGTTCTCTAGATCCCCAGGCCCACCTCCCATTCTCCCCCTCCTGCTCCAGCGGGCCCGGGGCCGCACCTTTAGCCACCATCCATCTTGCTGTTCTAATAATTCCATTATGGTGGCTCTCATAGCACATTCCCCTCACATTCCTTTCTCCCCCATCTACCCCCCTCCCCCCAGCACTTGGTTCAGAGCTCTGACTAAAATTTAGGAGAGCTTCCATCTCCATGGCATTTGCTTAAAGAAAAATGCTTTTCAAACCTCATTATCTCTCTAATTCTCCTCAAGTCTGCAAGGGGAGAGAGCCAGACTGTACATCCCTGGGAACCTGCACATTCTTGGACATGATCTAATTGGACCACCTCAGCAACCCTGTGAGCAAAAAGCGATTTCTATGCCCACTCTGCAGACTAGGAAATAAGGCTCAAAAAGTTAAATGGACCGTAGTGGGTTTGGCTCAGTGGATAGAGTGTAGGCCCGCAGACTGAAGGGTCCCAGGTTTGATTCCAGTAAAGAGCATGTACCTCAGTTGAAGGCTCAATATACGGCGCTGTTGGGGTATGTGCTAGAGGCAACCAATCAATGTGTCTCTCTCACATCAATATTTCTCTCTCTGCATCTCTCCTCCTCCCTTCAACTCTGTCTAAAAATCAATGGAAAATGTCCTTGGGCGAGGATTAAAAAAAGAAAAGGTGAAATGGCTTGCTCAGAGCACCCCAGTGAGGAATACTGATCCTAAGTAACATCCATTGAGTGTATACTGTGTGCCAGGAGCTTTTGTAAGGACTGGTTCCCACATATTTCTATGCAGTATCATCCCCATTTTACTGATGAGGAAAGTTGAGGCACTTGAGAGGGTGGGTGATGGGCCTGCGGTCTGACTGCTACAAAGTGCAGATCCTGCTCTCCTAAACTGCATGCTGGCTAATGGATCACTCTTGGGAGGGTGTGGTGTGGAGACACCATGGAGAAATTCGGTTTCATTTTAGGATTTATTTATTTATTTATTTATTTATCTATTTATTTAATTAATCCTTACCCAAGGATATGTTTTATTGATTTTTAGAGAGAGAGGAAGGAAGAGAGAAACATCAATGTTAGAGAGAAACATCAATCTGTTGCCTCCCGTATGCACCCCAATCTGTTGCCTCCCATACGTACCCAAAACCCAGGTATGTGCCCTGACCGGGAAAAGAACCCACAAACTTCTGGTGTATGGGATTCACTCCAACCAACTGAGCCACCCGGCCAGGTTTTAAGCTTAGTGTCTAAATGTGATTTAAGCTCGAGGGGAGCCCCGGCCAGGTTCCTGCATTGAGAGAACATTGAAAGTTGATCCCGAATGTTTGATGAATGTAACGGACACAGAGGGAAGATGTGTCCGGTCTGGCTAATAAGTGGGGACTCTTATTGGTTTTAAGTTTTGCAGCAATGTCATACTTTTTAATTTCCCAGTAAGCTTGTACTCTGGAAGGCTGGCAAAATGCAGCATTCTGAATCTGATGTGAGGCTTTTTACATCAAACTTCTGCTCTTGTTCCCTGGGAGAGGGTGCCCCTGGGTGCAGAGTGCTTGCTGACACAGGCTTCCCCACGACCTTTGGAGCAACCCTGGAAGTGGGATGAGTCGCTCATCCCACCAAATGCAACAAGCACGTGATGGGTATTGGGCACTGCTGTGCACAGTGGAGATGAGGAGACTAGGTCCCGCCCTCCTGGTGCTTGCATTCTTGTCTGGGAGAGAAGGACAGTCAAGAAGGGGACGGAAACAGTTTGGGCCACAAAGGCCTGGTGGGAGTCATCCGGACACTGTGCTGCAAAGAAAAGTCAACATTTGCTTTGCTAAGAAGGCATCTCTGAAGACACTGGCATTTGCAAGAAAACTTCCATGACAGGAGGGGATCAGACATAAGGAGAGCCTGGGAACAGACTCCCAGAGAGGGAACAGCATGTGCAAAACACTGTGATGTGATGTGCAATCCCTGCTTTACAGATGAGGAAACTGAGTCTCAAAGAGGTAAGGCTATCAGGTGCCGGCTTGGACTTAGGTTTTCTGTTTCCAAACCGGGGGCCTTCTACCCAACCTTAGGCTGCCTTGCTGAGGGTCTGAACCACAAATTCTAAGGTCCAGATGCAGCCCTATTGAGGGCTTGGCCCCGGGGGTTCACTCTGATGTTGCAGGCCTTTCCTCAAAGGGCACCAACCCAGGGAAGGGCCTGCCTCGGAGCCAGCGTCCCTCCTCACAGACAGGAACAGAAGCCACTGAGGATGTTTGTGCATGGACGGTTTCATCTCATGGTGTGAAACTGCATGGTCCCAGGACGTGGGACACTCTTCCACATTAGGGCGAAGGAAGCTTCCATCACTTTCTTTTTCTGACCATTTGAGCAGTGGTGACTGGGGTGGTGCCACCCCCAGTGTTGTTGGCCGTGCACGTGGTTGGATGTTTCGGGCTCAGAATGATGGGAGGAGCTCCTGCATTAAGACCCAGGGCCCAGGAGGGCAGAAGGTGCTGCAATGCGTGTGGTAGCTCTGAGTGGCCGAGGACCATCCCACCCACGATGGCGGGGGCCCGATGGGAAGCAGTGGGTTGGGGGTTTTATCCGCAACTCGGCCTCCGCGGCACATGTGTGCTGCAGCCTGGGAGGCTCGGAACCGCCTGGGGGTTTAACAGCGCCCGGGCTGAGCGCTCACATCTCCAGAGGGAAACGACCGCGAGGCCTCTGGCCAGGCTCGGATTTCCCCTTTCTGGTAGAACCGCTCCCTCGCTGGGTTGCGGGGGTTTCTCCTCCATGCTGTTAAGATTCCTCAGGGTGTATAATTATTACCTCATTCCAGGTTCAGGACTAAATTGGCTGAGCATGAGAATTATGGTTATGCCGTTTCCAGCAAATGTGAATTTTCTCCATTTTGCACGGGGAGGCTCTCTCCCCCATCTCGGAACACCAACTGAAGCAGGGTCAGGGTCAGGGTCAGGGTCAGGGTCAGATGGTCTGGTGACATTTCATTAGCATAGGGTCTTGAGCTGGTGGCCACAGAGCTCTGACGCTGACCACTCTTTCCTACCTTAATATTTTTTTAACAATTGACATGCACTGCAATCGACTGTGTATGTTGTACGACTCTATGGATGTTAACACCACTCTAGAATCTCGACTTGCGACCCCGTGCAGTCACACTCTCCGCTGGAACCCCGATCGGGTCCCCAGGCTGACCATTTGGTCTCCCAGAACGCCGTATCAGGGAATCGCAGAGTATGCAACCTTTAGAGCATCGGTTCTCAACCTGTGGGTCGCGACCCCTTTGGGGGTCGAACAACCCTTTCACAGGGGTTGCCTAAGACCATCAGAAAACACATATATAATTACATATTGTTTTTGTGATTAATCACTATGCTTTAATGATGTTCAATTTGTAACAATGAAAATACATCCTGCATATCAGATATTTACATTACGATTCATAACAGTAGCAAAATTACAGTTATGAAGTAGCAACGAAAATAATTTTATGGTTGGGGGGTCACCACAACATGAGGAACTGTATTAAAGGGTCGCGGCATTAGGAAGGTTGAGAACTACTGCTCTAGAGCTTAGCAATGGATTTTGCTCCGCTAATGGGCCCACCTCCTGCAGGAGGCTCTGTTAGACCCTTCATCTTGTCAGGAGGGGCAGGCTGTTCCTGGCATCCCATTCCTGTCTTAGTCTTGCAGATGTAGATTCAAATTGCCTGCCCTTGCCAGCTGTGAGGGGGCTGGTTGGAGCCCAGCCCAGGCATCCACGATGCTCTGTGAGGTCATGCAGGAGCTGAGACCACGGGGGCCCAGGCTTGGTGCTGTGGAGCGCCTCCTCCCGGACCCACCCGCCGGGTCTCAGGTCAGGGCTGGGCTGACGAAGCATCTCCCGGAATCATGCTCTCAGGCCCACGCCCGGCACCCACTGAGCCCGGGAGGGGACGAGGGGGTGTGCAGGCCCTCCGCCTGCCCACACCCAGCTCCCACGGTGCGGGTCAGGTCTCAGTGCTGGGAGGGGAGCAGGGGTACGAGGGAGGTCCTGGCAGTCTTCAAGCACCCCTGCCGCCAAGCTACATTCCAGGATGAGGGAGATGTTCTCTTCAGCAGGAGACGTGGCAAGAGGAGGTTTTAGTGGGAACAGAGTTCAGGACCCGGAGCTGTCCCTGAAACAGAAGACTGGGGAACCCAGCCCCGGAGGGGGTGGTGGGAAGGGGCCTTTTGGGAGTACTCCTTAAGTGTTGAATTCATCCAGAGCTACTCTAGCTCTCCCTGTATCAGCTGTGGGATCTCAGCAAACTACACGTCATTCTGCAACTCCATTTTCTCATCTTTAAAATGGACCATTGAAAGTTGTTGAGAAGCACAGAATGGAAAAGTGTCTGTTAAACAGGCTTGGTCAGGAGCCTTCAAGTGCACGGTCAGTGACTGGCTCCTCTGCCCTCTTCGGTTTCCTTGGGGCTACTCAGGTGGCCTGTGGAACTTTCTGATCGCTGGGGCTTTGTGAGTGGGTACCATAAGCTGTGACATCTGACACCCTCAAAGAAGTCTCATGAACCCCACCAGCTCTGAGTGAGTAGTTGGAAGAGGGGCCTGGCTGTTTTTCCTAATTCTATATGCTTCACCATTAACACCCCTATCCCTGCTGGTTCCCTTTTCCAAAGATGCCCTTGAGGTCCAGCTGTGAGGTCACAGAGGGGTCCCCACAACAAGGACTCTGGCTGTTCTGCCCCATGGCTTTCCCTTTGCTTCTGTGGCCTCCTTGATGCCAGGCTGCACTGTGGGTTGCAGGTCTGATAATGGAATGTCAGAAATATCGAGCCAGGCACACGGGGCTCACGGAAGGAACAGAATGTGCGGATTGGGAGGTCCCACTCCATCTGTGGGAAAAACACATTCACAAGCAACAGAATCCATCACATGCTACAGGAGGAAGCAGTGGGGACAAGCCTAGAAAACGCAGTCAGGTAGACCTGGGCTTAAATCCTAGTTTTGCATTTATTAGCTGTGTAACCTTGAGCAAGTTGCTAAACCTCTCTGGGTCTGTTTTTTCATCTGTAAAATAAAGAGAGAAATAATCTCCTCAAATGCAAATTCAAACCACAGTGAGGTGCAGGCATTCCTCACCCTCGGATTGATCGAGATCCAGGAGTTGGATAACTCGCAGTCTTGGTGATGAGATGCGGAAGTGGCCATTTTTATACACTGCTGGTGAGAGGGTACTCCGAGACCATCTGCAAAGAAAGTACTTTGGAAATACCTATCGGAATGTAAAATACACATATTCATTAACCCAGCAATTCCAGTTCTAGAAATTTATATACTAAGATTACACGCATACATAGATGGGATGATTACAAATATATCAATTTCAGCATTGTTTTTTTTTAAAATTCTTTATTAGTTAAGGTATTACAAATGTGTCCTCATCCCCCCAATTAACCCCCACTCATGCTCTCATCCCCCTGTTGTCCATGTCCATTGGTTTGGCTTATATGCATGCATACAAGTCCTTTGGTTGATCTCTTCCCCTTACCCCCTCCCTCCCCTACTTTCCTTCTGGGGATTGATAGTCTGATCGCTGTTTCTCTGTCTTTGGATCTGTCCCTGTTCACCAGTCTATGTTGTTCTCTATAATCCACAAATGAGTGAGATCATGTGGTATTTATTTTTCTCTGACTGGCTTATTTTACTTAGCATAATGCTCTCCAGTTCCATCCATGCTGTTGCAAAAGGCAAGAGTTCCTTCTTTTTTACCACAGCATAGTATTCCATTGTGTAGATGTACCACAGTTTTTTAATCCACTCATCTGCTGATGGGCACTTAGGCTGTTTCCAGATCTTAGCTATGGTGAATTGTGCTGCTATGAACA
>NW_005356042.1:5636765-5637732 GCF_000412655.1 Myotis brandtii
ATTATTAGACTTAATAAATGAATTCGGCAATGTAGCAGGATACAAAATTAATGCCAAGAAATCTATGGCATTTCTTTACACCAATAGTGAACTTACAGAAAGTGAGACTGAAAAAGCAATCCCATTTACCATCGCACCAAAAAAATTAAGATACCTAGGAATAAACTTAACTAAGGAGGTAAAAGACTTATATGCAAAAAACTACAGGACACTGAAAAAAGCATTGTTTTTAATAGTAAAAAAGGAAACATCATAAGTTTCTACCAGTAAAACATGCATTAAGTAAGACAGCTTAGTGGCACCGTGGGACAGTACGGGGCTGTCCACCAGAATGAGGCAGATATGTGTGTGCGGATGTAAGCGACTTCCTCGTCGCAGGCCCTTCCAGGCCCCGTGCTCCTGCGAGCTCCCGCAGGCCCTCTCACTTCCTGTTTCGGTGGATGGTCCCTTGCACACCAATCACACCCTGTAGGAACCTGCACACCCCTTTGTTCTGCCTCAGGGATTTGCCCCCAGCTGCAGCCAGGCCGGGTTGGGAGATGAACTCCCAGGAGCTGGCCCTCCGTCCGGGAGGAGATGGGAGTCAGTCCCTGCTTCCCAGCATGTGGAGGAAAATTCAAGTAAAACCCAGAAAGTTCCCCCGAAGCTCTCAGCAGGGCTGAGTCCCAGCCGCCCGCAGAGACGGTCAGCTCAGGGAGCGGTCCAAGCAGGAGCCCAACACAGGTTCACCAAAGTGAGCAAGTTGGCCGTGAACTTGTTTTCAGTGCATCTGTTTTTATGGTGTTTTTCTATATATGGCAAGGGATGCAGGTCTTTTATTGTTGATAACAACACAAAGCTTCCTTTTAAGATATACTTACTGCCGCTTAGAAAGGTATGAGTGAGTGGAGCCAGTCACAGGCCACAGAGGGCAGGGTTCCTTTAGATGGAATGCCCAGAGGAGGCACATCCACAGACAGAAAGCAGA
>NW_005356042.1:5638541-5647277 GCF_000412655.1 Myotis brandtii
AAAAAGCAATCCCATTTACCATCGCACCAAAAAAATTAAGATACCTAGGAATAAACTTAACTAAGGAGGTAAAAGACTTATATGCAAAAAACTACAGGACACTGAAAAAAGCATTGTTTTTAATAGTAAAAAAGGAAACATCATAAGTTTCTACCAGTAAAACATGCATTAAGTAAGACAGCTTAGTGGCACCGTGGGACAGTACGGGGCTGTCCACCAGAATGAGGCAGATATGTGTGTGCGGATGTAAGCGACTTCCTCGTCGCAGGCCCTTCCAGGCCCCGTGCTCCTGCGAGCTCCCGCAGGCCCTCTCACTTCCTGTTTCGGTGGATGGTCCCTTGCACACCAATCACACCCTGTAGGAACCTGCACACCCCTTTGTTCTGCCTCAGGGATTTGCCCCCAGCTGCAGCCAGGCCGGGTTGGGAGATGAACTCCCAGGAGCTGGCCCTCCGTCCGGGAGGAGATGGGAGTCAGTCCCTGCTTCCCAGCATGTGGAGGAAAATTCAAGTAAAACCCAGAAAGTTCCCCCGAAGCTCTCAGCAGGGCTGAGTCCCAGCCGCCCGCAGAGACGGTCAGCTCAGGGAGCGGTCCAAGCAGGAGCCCAACACAGGTTCACCAAAGTGAGCAAGTTGGCCGTGAACTTGTTTTCAGTGCATCTGTTTTTATGGTGTTTTTCTATATATGGCAAGGGATGCAGGTCTTTTATTGTTGATAACAACACAAAGCTTCCTTTTAAGATATACTTACTGCCGCTTAGAAAGGTATGAGTGAGTGGAGCCAGTCACAGGCCACAGAGGGCAGGGTTCCTTTAGATGGAATGCCCAGAGGAGGCACATCCACAGACAGAAAGCAGATGGTGCTGGCAGGGCTGGGGGAGGGGCAGGAGCAGAGGATGCTCTGGGCGTGAGGTTTCCTTGTAGGGCGATGAAAGAATTTGGAAATGTGATGGTTGCACAACATCCTGAATATACTTAATGCCACGGAATTGTACACTATACAATAGTTAAAATGGTCCATTTCATGTTAGGGGTACTTTACAACAATAAAATAGATGGAATGCCAAGAGCAGGCACATCCACAGACAGAAAGCAGACGGTGCTGGCAGGGCTGGGGGAGGGGCAGGAGGAGCATGAAGTTTCCTTGTGGGGCGATGAAAGAATTCAGAAATGTGATGGTTGCACAACATCCTGAATATACTTAATGCCACGGAATTGTACACTATACAATAGTTAAAATGGTCCATTTCATGTTAGGGGTACTTTACAACAATAAAAACAACATAGTAGTGGGTGGGTTTTAGGATTTAAGTCAATAACAGTGCAGCTGGCGCTCGGGTCGGTGCGCTGCCCGTGGCACAAGTGATCGGCTGAGGCTGGGCGGACTGGGCGGGCCACCTCGGGAGGGATGCTCTGGCCCCTGGTGCCCGGCCGTGCCAGCCCTGGCTGTGGTTTCGAACTGGACTCCCTTTGATCTCCTTGCACGGGCTCTGGTTGTTGTTCCAGCGTGGCAGCCCTGAGCGGGGAGCCCTTGCAGTGAAGCCCAGTCTTGAAGGCTGGCCCTGCCGCAAGCCAAGCGAAGGTCAAAGAAAACAGGATTTATTTCCAGGGAGAAGCCAAAACTATGTTTGCTGTAACATCAGGCATCAAATGATGATGTGGTCCCCCCACCGTGGAAAAATACTTCCATCTCGTTTCTTCTATTAATAACGGCGGTCAGCCCGTAAAAATTAACGTGTCAACTGCCTCGGAGCTGAGCTATCTCAGGGGCCTTTGATCGCTCGCATCGCGGCTGCTGGCCCTCAAAAATGTTTTCACTCCATATTTTCCCTTGATGGGCTTGCAGGAAGGTAATTAAATTATTAAAACTTTAATTGCCTTCCTGTATATAATTATCGCCTGTTAAAGGACACTTTTTATTCACAGGCTGAAAAGCCCTATTTTTTTTCTCACTTTTTCTCCCCAGAAATGACCTTGCTATGTGTGTTCTGAACCATTAATAGGTTGTGGGATTTTTTTTTTCTTTTCTGTCTTTAATATTGGTCAGTTTGAAATGGTGCTTTTTGACTTTGAGGATGAAGATGACGTTGCCTTCTCAGTTCACGGGCCACCCTCCCCGGCCCAGGGCGGAAGGTCACGGCAGAGGGACCACCTTCTGGGAAAAGCCACCGTCACTTTTTGTCCATCCGGGGCTCTGTGTTTCCTGGAGGCACATTCAGATCCCCTCACTCATTCCTTCGTTTTACAGACAAGCAAGAAGCTCAGAGAGGAGCCTGACCAGCCCACAGTCACACAGGAGACAGGCAGCAGGGACTCAGCCCGGGTCTGCTCTGGGGGAGTAAAAAATACATTTTACCACTTACTTTTGACCTGCAGGTAAAGATCTTTGTTTGTTATGCTTGTCCTTAATGTCCAGCATGTGCTATCCTCTCCTTCCAACGATCTCTTAATGTCGCCCTTGCCATCTTTACGATCCTTAGCCAGAGGGAGCAGGCAGGGAGGATCACAGCAGCGACAGGGCCCGTGACTCTTTCAGGAAGCGTCCGAGTCCCTGGACCGCACCAGGAACCCACGTCAACATGATCAAACCCAAAGCCTGCTTTCATAACAGCTATTTCACAACACCTCCCTCCTTATCTGGAAATAGAATTCACATAGCATAACCCACCTACAAACGCAATTTCAAAAACCATGCCGTGATGCTTCTATAGAGGAGGGATGGAGGGGCAGTTACTATTGGAAATGTTTTCCTGTGTAAGAGCTCAGGCCTGCCCGCACTAGAACTCTTGACGGTGTCCTCACATGCTTCTGCCCCCTTATCGTGAATGAACTCGGGTGTTAAAGAGGATACTTCTCCATGGCGTATTGTCAAGTCCTTTTTTTCCTACCTGAGATTTTTGAACGAGGGACTAAATGTATTTGCTCAGAGACCCGGAGGCTTGCCAGCGGGCGGCAGTGCGGAGCGCTGCTCTGGTATTCAGACCCGTGAGGGCACACCAGCTCGCACTGAGCTTTGCTGGACAATTGCTAGTAAAGTTTCAAGCTAAGAAAATTCTAGTCTTCCCTTGATTTGCACGGTGGTAGCATTCTTGGAAAATTTGGGGCATGTTAAAATCATTTTAAAAAATGCTTGATATCTGTATGTAAAGAAAAAGTCATGTTCCAGGCTCAGAAAATTATAAAATGAACTTTCACCTCTATGAATGTCAGAAGTCATCCAGGATGAGGCTATCTGGCCCACTGCATGATGCTAGTCGTTTCTTGCCCGCACCCCTCTCTCCTCCCGTTAATGCCCGTGGCGCCCACCAATGTTTCAACCAAATATGTGCCTGGTTTCTAAACACCCTCTAGGCAGCAGTATCACCTTTGTGGGGAATTTCCAGTGTTTCCCAGTGCCAGGGACTCGGGTGGTAGGAGTTTGCAGGTCAGGAATCGGGCAGGGTTCAGCTGGGTGGCTCTTCTGCTTTGTGTCACGTCCACAGATACCCAGCTAGTGGATGGGCTGCTCTGGGGTCCACGCAGCTCTGTTCCCATGTCTGGTACCTGGGCAGGGGTGGCTGGAAGGCGGGCTCAGCTGGAGCTGTCAACTCCAGGCGGCCTCCAGAAGGGCAGGCTGAGTGTTGTATCAGCTCAGGGCTCCCAGAGTGGGTGTCCCGAGAAAACACAGCAGCAGGAAGGCTTCTTGGATCTAGCTTTGGGCTTCCCAGCATGTCATTCTGTCACATTCCATTGGCCAACCATGTCCCCAGGGCTAGCCTAGATCAGGACAGGGGACTTAGACTGCCTTTCTGTGGGAGGAGAAGCAAAGACTGCAACCATCTTTAATCAGTCATCCTAGCCCCCACCTCCCTGTTCTTTTACACTTTTGTCTATAGAACATGGCTGACTTTTCCCAGTATGGCCATTTGGGGGCTGGGTCCCTGTAGATGAAAGGCACTGGCTAGTCCTTTATCCTAATATATAAAGAGTCAGGGTCCGTCACAACCTAAATGTCTGGACGGATGACCGAACACCAGGCTAGGGTCCCGGCCGGTGTGGCGGAAGTCAGTCCTGGGTCTTGGCCGCCCACGGCAGGAGTCAGTCCTGAGTCCCAGTGGCCTGTGGCATGGCGGCAGGCGGGAGCTGTGGGAATGGAGCCATGCTGCCATCGGACTGACCTCTGGGTCCCTCCCCCCCGGCCCACAGGCCCAGGGAACAAGAGCCATGCTGCGATGGGACTTGACCCTACCCAAGGGGTCCCGGATTGTGAGAGTGTGCAGGCTGGGCTGAGAGACCCCCCCAAGTGCATGAATTTTTGTGCACTGGGCCTCTAGCAATCTATAATAATAAAAGTGTAATATGCTAATTAGACTGGACATCCTTCTGGACAACCTTCTGGATGAAGCTGGAGCTGCGAGGGAAGCCTGGGTCCCAGGTGCCAGAGGGAAGCCAGTGCCAGCAGCTGGGGGAAGGAAGGCCTACTCTTGCATGAATTTCGTGCATCGGGCCTCTAGTAGAGTTATAACAGAAGGAAAAGCCACCCATGTGCTGACTTTTCAAACCCAGCCTCAAGGCCTGCACTCACACTGCTGTGCTGCAAGCCAGTATCTCTGACCACAGGCTCACTGAGTGACCAGGCTGGTACCTAATGAAAGGAGTCCCATTGCAGAGTGTGGCAACTGCAGGGGATCCAACCACATAGAGGTGATTTTCCTGGGGGCCCCAAAAAATAAGTACTCAGCTCACACCATTCTGCAGAAATGCCTTGCACTCTGGGTTGTCTCCCTCGGGAATCTGATGTGTCTGTGGTAGGGTTCAGGCCACCCAGGGAGCCCAGCGGACCCAGGGCCACCCAGGCACTGGGATGGGGAGCCTCAGGCGGGGGCTGGGGATGCATGGGGCACAGTAGGAGATTATTTTTAAACAGCTTTATTGAGATAAGATTTATCTACTATACAGTTCACCCATCTGAAATGTACAATTCAGTGGTGTTTAGTAGATTCATAGAGTGGTGCGACCATCACCACTATTTAATTTCAGAATATTTCATCACCCCCAAGGCCTGTATCTGTGAGCAGTCACTTCTCCTTCACCTGCCCCTAGCCCCTGGCAACCACCACTCTACTTCCTGTCTTCTTGGATTTACCTCTACACAGCCTTTTGTGATGGGCGTTTCTCACTCAGCATAATGTTCTCAAAGTTCATCCATTTGTCGCAGTGCCAGGACCTCATTCCTTTTCGTGGCTGAATAATATTCCATCCTGTGGCTAGGTTGCATTTGTTTTTCATTCATCGGTTGCTGGACTGAGACATTTGAGGGGTGACCCAGCACTCAAGTGGGTGCCGGTGAGCAGCTTGCAGTGGACCCCACACGAGGGCAGGGCTGCCGAGGCCAGGACTGGGTCCTCACACACGTGCGGGCCTTGCAAGCAGCTGCACTTTCCCCCAAAACGCTGAGGGAGGGGCACCAGCCAACATCCACACCCAGTGCTTACTGTTCACGCCTGGTCTCTACTTATGCAGACGTGTGCCTATGCCCCACGCCCTGTGTTTGAAATTCAAAACTGAGTGCTTGATTTTGGAGGATGTGAGACTCAGAAGGAAGAATAACATGAATTTTATTTGTTTTTCCCCCATTAATTTTTCATAAAAGTTGTTTTGAGAAGTGGGAGGTCATGAGATGTCTCTGTCCTCTGTCTCTCTCCACACACACACACACACACACACACACACACACACCCCCCCCCCCATGCATGGGATGTAATTATGCAGCTCTGTGAGGGGCGTTGCTGGCAGTGGGGTCACAGGGCCAGCGGTTTGTGTGGGGTCTCTGCATGTCCTCAGCTCTCGACAGCAGAGGCCACCCACCTTACTGCTGGTGTGTCACCAGTGGCCTGATGTCATCCTCTGCCCCAGCAAGCAGTGGCACGGGTCCTGCCCGAGGCGCCTTCGGAGAGGCCCTGGCCTCACACAGGGCTCCTTTCCTCCGGGAAGACAGCATGCCCTCCAGGCCAGGAGCTGGGCTCACGCTGCAGGCCATATGGGCGGAAAGCCTTTCACAATGGGAAAGGGGCTGGACTCGCCCAGGAGGGAGGAAGTGTCCCTCGCAGGGCCGTTTGGTCTCGAGGTATTATTTCAAAGGCCCCTGTTTTGAAATTATGAGACCACCAAAACAGCATGCCAGGGCCAGAAATGACTGTAAAAGGTAATAATGGTTAATAACTTGGCGTCCGCCCCGTCATCTGAGCAGCCTGGTTTTGCAAACATAAAGGACAACATTGTAAGAAAATAGGAAGGCCACAGCCTGGCCCGTAAAACCATTAACCACACCATAACTACGTATTAAATGTGAGTTTTAATTCAATTTATAGCTTTAATAAGGGTCTTTGCACCAACTTAGGGGAAAGGAGAGCATTCGAGACTCGTAAAGCCACAGAAACATAGTGCTCTGAGCATCCTGCTATTTTTATGATCACGGCAGCAACCTTGACCTGGGCAATCCTGGCAGGTCAAGCCTCAGTGTTTACTGGGTGCTTTGGACACTTTTTACAGGTCGCCATGTGCTCACATGTTGGGGTGCTCACACTTCCTGGGCTGGTCACTACCTCAGGTCGGCAGGCAGAGTGGTCCTCGCTGCCCTCCACGGGCTCCTGGGGGCCAGTTGAGTGGTCTCCAAGGTCAGCTGTTCCTCCCAGGTGGGCCCTCCAGGTGCCAACCAAAGCTGGGCTTCCTCTTTACATGGGTTTTTGGCTTTGACCTTCAATCTTCCCCAGCAGACCCCACACGGTTTACTCTAGGGCAGGTCTCAGGAGTTATGGGAAGAAATATTTGCACTTCAGGTGTTGGAAACATGCATGTGTTGGTTTTCTCGGGCGAGTGGCCTCAGAGAAGCTGCCTGCAGAGTCACGAGACCCTTGTTTGCACCTTCTCCAGCCCAACCAGTGGAGGTAAGGATTGCCAGACACCATGAATTTCTATTAAAAAAAAAATAGCCCAGCCATTGTGGCTCAGTGGCTGAGTGTTGACCTATGAACCAGGAGGTCAGAGTACACACCCCGGTCGTGGGCTCGATCCCCGGTAGGGGGCATGCAGGAAGCAGCAGATAAATGATTCTCTCCCATCATTGATGTTTCTATCTTTCCCTCTCCCTTCCTCTCAGAAATCAATAAAAATGTGTTTTAAAAAATTATAACTTGCTTCTTTTTTCCCCATAAAAACCACATGTTTTTAAGTAGAAAATCTAGGCCATTTAGAACCTTATCTTTAAGAATATAAAAATTGTCGGCGTTGGTGGTATAGTGGTGAGCATAGCTGCCGCCATTTAGGACCTTATCTCTAAGAATATAAAAATCATGTGTGACCCAACACTTAAGGCTAAATCCTGTTAACGCGGGTCCTTTGGCCTTCGTTCTTCAGAGCACAGGTGCCCCCGTGTTACAGGAACGACAGCGCCAGGCTGCTGCTTTCTGCACTCCAGGGCCTGTGACAACTGCCTCATGTAACTGGATCCTCAGTCCTGGGAGCTGCGTTGTGAGGCATGTGTTTAGGGACCCGTTAACTGGAGCCGGTGAAACCAGGAGGCTATTCAGAGTCACATGGGTGAGGTCAGGGTTTGAGCCCAGTTGTGTCTGATCCCAAAATTCATCCAACCGTCACCTCTGCTGATTCCTTAAATCCATGGCTCAAGCAGATCGGTCTCACACTTACTCATGTCAATGCTGCATTTACTTGTTCTTTTGTCCCTGTGGCTTCATGGGGCAAATGAAGAAATGGATGGATGGACAGATGGATGGGTGGACGGATGGACAGATGGATGCATAAATGCAAGCAAGGGTGCATGAGTGGCATTTCCAAGCTGGGCCTCGGTGGGAAGCCCTAGGGTGGGTGGGTGGGTCACCATTTCAGACCTTTCACACCTGGACAGCCCATGGGTGCTCATCTTGTCCGGAGAGTCCCTTCCACACCCTCTGGTCAGGGAGACTGATCCTGGCGCCTGCTCCTCCTGGGTGACCTCACCTGGCTGGCCCACCGCTGCCCCGAGGAGTAGGAGAAATCCTCCCTGGGTGTGCACCCTCCCTCCCCAGGGCTCTGGACCCCGGCAGATTCCGGCCTGAGACCCTGTGTACATGTGTTTATTTTGCTAAAGTTCTGTCTATCCCTCTATGCATGGACTTACCCCGGCCCTTTATGTACTGTGATCAGAGAGGGTATTTGTATTTTTTTTTGGATATATCAATGAAATGGAAACAAAGAGGGATTTCTGATTAGTTTTCAGACCACGAGAAATCAATTGTCTGAAGCCAGACAGTCTGGATTTGGATCTTGGCACTGCCTTTCAATACTGTGTGACCTTGAGCAAGTCACTGAACCTCTCTGAACCTCCACGGCCTCATCTGTATAATGAAGATAAAAATTGTGAGGGCTAAATGTAGAAAACATAGAATGGCTATTGTTATTAATTACTAGTTACTCATTAATCGCTAATATTAATTGCCAATGTTTAGTAATGATTATTTGTTACTAACAGTTGTAATGATTAACATTGTTATTTAATAGTAATATTATTATCCAAGTTGCATTATAGCCTTTGGTGTGTAATGTTTTCTTCCCAGCATTGGCTCAGAATAAATTTTTGGAACAGAAAGATACATCAACTTTCACTTTTAAATAGATCATTCAAAATAAAGAAAAGGAATTGTCTAGCTGTAGGTATGATGCTTCTGCAAGACTGTTAGTTCCCCCTCCGCTCGACCCCTCC
>NW_005356042.1:5647318-5666103 GCF_000412655.1 Myotis brandtii
ACAGCTCCAAGTGAAATCAGCCCTTTCCCAGGCCTCAGGCTTTCATAACTCATCTCCCAGGGTTTTTGTGAAAATAGAAACCCGTGTTTTCCAACGGATGACTTTCAGAAATCTGTGACCCTCTGTGGAGAGCCAGGCATTGGCTTTCTCATTTCTGTGCCTAATATGCATGAGGAAGGCTCCAGGTGGGAAACGGGCTCTCCAAGTGGAGTGAGCCGAGGGGAAGGAGCCCTCCGCACGCTGCGCCCTTTGGCTGCTGGGATCAGGGACCAGATGCCTGCTGAGCAGGACCGCTCATCCCTTCAGCACACGGGGTCCTGGGTGGGCGCTGCCCCCACCTCCTTCCACAGCAACTGTCCCTCCACCCACGGCGCTCTGCCTCTCCAACGGGAGACACGCTTTTCCATGCCAGGACTTTCGGTGACGCCTAAGGAATTGCATCCCGTTGTCAGTTACCACGGCATCTTCCTCCTCCTCTCAGACAGCCCGACAGTGCTGTGTGTCCACCTGCATCTGCTGTGCTGACCACGGCCGTTCCCAGCATGGGCCCTGTGAAGGCCTCCAGCCCGGTCCCCCATCAGTCAGCTGGAGAAGCGGGTTAACACCAGGACCCATCACTCCCTGCCCCCAGTCACGCTTCCTCCTGCCCTTACAAGAAAGTCCAGACCTTGCCGTCTCCCCAGCCTCTCCCCAATATCAGCCAGGCCCCAGCCCACTTGCCTCTGCAGCATGTTCTGTTTCATCTGGGCCCCTGCACACACCTGTGCCATTTGACTGGCGTTCTGCCCCTGCTCTTCTCACAGGACTCATTTCCTCCTTCACAGTTCGGCCTCAAGGACACCTTTCCTGACTGCCCTGTCTGGGCGATTCCTCCCTTTTTCTTTGCCTTTACCTCCTGCTCAGTTCCTAATTGGCACCCCTTTGGGCTGCATCATAATTACAAAAAAAATCTAATATCTGGCTCCCCCATCACACTGTGAGCCCTTTGAAGGCAAGGACTTTTGTCTTAGGGCTTAGCATGTGACTCGGGAAATAGTTGCTGAATGAGTGAATGAAAGATCATCTATGAGGGTTACGGCTGATTTTTGGATTGGACTTTTACCTCCCAGAACGTTCTCATGGGTACCCAAGAGCAAAAAGCTCCCTCTCAACTACACATCTTGCCGGTCTGAGTAGTGGGTGGTGGTGGGGCTGGGCAGTCCCACCCCCTTGCTGTCACTCAAGTGCCAGTGGAAAAGTATCTTTCTTCAAAGAGAACAACAGCCTTCGGACGTGACTTCATTTCTCCCAGCAATTCTCCTCCTAGGCATCCACTCAAGAGAAGGACACAGGAAACCTGCACACAGATGTTCTGAGCAGCGCGATTCATGAGAGCCAGAAAGAGGAGGCCAATCAGATCTCCAGTAACTGGGAAGGATAAACAAAATGTCTTCCATCCATGCAAGGGAATATTATTTGTCCCAGAAAAGGAATAAGTCCGGATGCACATCACCTCCTGGATGGACCTGTAAAACATGGTGCTGGGAAGGAAGCCAGTCCCAGATCACATGTCATATGATTCCATTTGTGTGACATGTGCAGGACAGGCAAACCATAAGGAGGGAAAATGGCTTAGTGCGGTGGTTCTCAACCTTCTGGCCCTTTAATACAGTTCCTCATGTTGTGACCCAATCATAAAATTATTTTCGTTGCTACTTCATAACTGTAATGTTGCTACTGTTATGAATCGTAATGTAAATATCTGATATGCAGGATGGTCTTAAGCGAGCCCTGTGAAAGGGTCGTTCGACCACCAAAGGGGTCGCGACCCACAGGTTGAGAACCGCTGGCTTAGTGGCTGCCAGGGGCTTGGGCAGTGGGAATGGGGAGTGACTATTAATGGTTATGGAGTTGCTTTTTTGGGAGATGAGAATGTTCTGGAATTAAATAGTGATGATGGTTACACAATTTAGTGAACATACTAAAAACGACTAAATAACACACTTTAAATAATTTTATGGTATGTAAATTATATCTCAATTATAAAAAAGAGAATTAAATTTTTATTTTAGCATGATTGCCCTCCTCCTGTCCCCCAAATTCCCCTGGTCTTTGCTGGGCACTGTTTGGACTGTAAGGCTTTGTGTGTGTGTTTTTTTAATATATATTTTTTAATTGATTTCCGAGAAGAAGGGAGAGGGAGAGAGAGAAACAGCAATGATGAGAGAGAATCATTGATAGGCTGCCTCCTGCATGCCCCACACTGGGGATCAAGCCTGCAACCCGGGCATGTGCCCTTGACTGGAATCGAACCTGAGACCCTTCAGTCTGCAAGGCCGACGCTCTATCCACTGAGCCAAACCAGCCAGGGCAGGCTTTGTTTTTGCAGTGAGCACACCCAGAGTGTTTTCTCAGGACCTGCCATGCCCAAAGTGCTGTAAGTCTGCAAGGCCCCCGGGAAGCAGGGCAAGAGGAACGGAAGGGGCCAGAGGCTCTCTGTGAAGGTGGGCACCGGTGCAGGCTGCCTCTGGCCACGGGGTCCTGCCCACGGAGTCCCCACGCAGGGGAGGCAGGAGGACAGCCTGGGGACACCTCCTTTTTTGCTGATCCTGCTGGGGGCTGAGTAAAGGGGTCTGCAGGCTGTTTCCATGGTGGGAAGCAGAGTGTGGATGGGAGGGGATCCGAGCCCAGTTCCCTGTGCCTTTGGTCTCTGCGGAAGCAGGTCCTTGGCCCCTGGGGCTTCCTTCAGAAGCCGCTGAAGACAGAAATAAACCGGCAGGTTGCCAGTCTGGTTCAGATCTCTGCTCTGCCCGTTAGGAGCTTGGAGAAGTCCTGGGCCTCAGTTTCCCCTTCATTCAAATGAGACTGATGATGATGATGACAGTACCCATGGGGCCTTAGAATTGAGGTGCATCATGCTCCCCCAGGGCTCTTTGGCTATAGCAGCTGTGGCAATGTCACTGCTCGAGGCTCTCAGAAAGCAGCAGCCCCTACAGCATTGTCCTCCGTGGGACAAAGGTCACAGGATGCCTCTTGGTTCCTGTCATGTTATTGCCGTCTGGTCTCTCAGGGATCAGCACTAGGGGCATAGATCTGAGGTCAGGAGAGCTGGTCACCGGTGGGCTGTCCTGGAGGAGTGTGTCAGGACAGTCAGGCTTGCAGTGGGACACCCCTCAAATGGACATAGTTAATTTTTACATTAAATTAACATATTTGAGTGGCCAATACTCCCAGGGTTCAAAAATCAAGCTGAGCCCTGGCCAGTGTTTTCAGTGGTTAGAGCATTGGCTGCTCACTGAAGGGTGGTGGTTCAATTCCCGGTCAAGGGCATGTACATGGGTTGTAGCTTCAATCCTGGCCCCAGTCAGGGTGTGTGTGCCAGAGGCAACCAATCGGTGTGTCTCTCTTATATCAATGTTTCTCTCTGTCTCTCTGTCTCTGTCTCTGTCTCTCTCTGCTCCCTCCCTTCCTTCCACTCTCTCTAAAAATCATCCTCGGATGAAGACTAACAAAAAAAATCAAGCTGAGATGAATGCTCCAGAAGCTTCACTCCCATCTCTGTCTGTCTGCTGACCCTCCGCCTCCACTGGGACTGGGCTTGTCCATTTCCCCTGTGTCCCCAGCAACCAGAAAACACCGCACTGAGGAAGCAGAGCCTTTTACAAACAACTCTATCCGGGTCTGTCCCATGTCTCATCAGGCTCACCCATTCCAGGTGTACAATTCAAGGACTTTTAGTAACGTCACATAGTCTGAAATCAGTCTCAGACATTCCCACCCCCCAGTGAGATTCCTCACATAGATCAGCAATCCCCCCAGCACCCTCCCGCAACCACTCACCCACTCTCTCTCTACAGATGGGCCTTTTCTGACATTTCATATTATGGAATCATAAATACGTGCGTGGCTTCTTTCGCTTAGTTAATGTGGCCAAGGTCCATCCACGTGGTGTGTCAGAGCCTCACTCCTTTTCCTGGCTGAGCCATATTCCATGTGCGGCTAGATCACATTTTGTTCATCCACTTACTTGTTGATGGGCTCTTGGGTTGTTTCACACAAATATATTATTTTTTTTCTCTCTCTCTTTTTTAAATACAAAGGATAGCATTACTTTTGTATTTACATGTGACCCTGTATATGAACACACGTGTGTGTTTATACCTGTATACTGATGTAGGTGTGCATGTACACGTGTGCATGTATATACGTATGTATGTCCATAGCCTTGCACCTTGCTTGCTTCACTTAACAACATACACCGAGAGTCTCCTTTAAATCATTGTTCAACGCTGATTTCATGCCGTGTTCCCAGCCGCGGACACGGCCTCTCCGTGAGCGGTCCTCTGTGCTGATGCCTGGGAGGTCACGCAGCGTCCAACTTACTCCCTGGTGAGTACCGGCCGGGAGACTCGTCCTGTGGATATTATACCCTGAGTACTGGTAGGTGCGGAGCGCTGGAGGGCAGGACCCAGGGCCACATCCGCCACATGGAGGGGCTCTGCGGCTTGCAGATGAAAGGAAAACGGCCCCTAACCCCACCACGGCCTGGAGAGCGGTCCCTGGTGCGGCTCTTGGCTTCTTTGGCAAGAGAAGGGGGCAGGGCCCTGTCTCCCACTGGCCCCCGCACCCTGCCCGCAGCTCCCCAGCCTGGCTGTGCCGCAGACCTGGGCGCTTCCTGAGAAGGGCCTCGCGGTGCAGGCCTCGGTGAAGCCCACTGCGCGGTGCTGCGGGCCCACTCGCTCAGGTCAGGTGAGTCCTGGGAGGCGCTAGAGACGGGATGGGGCAGAGACAGCCCCTCATCACGGGGACCGCGGCAGCTCCATGTGCAGGCAATGAGTCTGTGCGGGGCTGCTCTGAGTATTTGAGCGACGGAGCTGTTTCCCCTGCTCCAGGCCTTCACGGAAGCAGCGGTGTGAACGGGCTCCAGGGGGAAACCGGGTACTCAGCAGAGCTCGGAGCCTACCCTCCTAACCACCTGCTGCGCCTCCTCCAGAGAAGGGCCTCCTGTCCCTGGACCACGGCTGCTCCGAAGTAGTGACAAGAATAAAACACACCACTGCCACACATGTGCCAGTCTCATCGTGCTGAGGGCGTGCTGGACACCCCGCAGCATTGCACATTCCCATTTCACAGATGAGACCATCGAGGCTGGGCTGGGGGGAGTGGCTGAAGCAGGATTTGAACTCTGCACAGGTCGGACGTCAGCAACGCGGGGCAGAGCGTGGCCAGGGCAGAGGGAGGGCCGTGGGGGTTGCAGCTTGCCCTCTGGAAAGCTCCCTGTTCCCGCAGGGGGCTCTGGTCACCGAGGGGGCAGGTTCCTGCCTTGCCCTCCTGGCCTCCGTCCTGGCCCAGGGCCCATTCTCCAGCCTGTTTTCCAGACAGGAAATATGAATCAAAATAACATGACATACTCAGCCATAATTAGCGCTGCGGCGTGAGGCTGAGCGAGCGTAATGAGGAGCAGGCCTTTGCAGCCCAACCTGCCAGCCCGGCCCTCCTTCCCTCCCGTCCCTCCCCCTGCGCCATCCATCAGCCCTCCCACCCCCAGGTCAGTGGAGAGTGCAGGAGAGAGAGTGAGAGTGAGGGCCAGAAGGGGCGCAGAAGAGAGTGGAGGAGGGAGGGGGCTCTCTGTGTGTTATTTGGTTTTGCTGTTTGACACACTTGAGTTCTCTGGAGACCTGGCTAGCTCTGGACTTTGGTAGCTTCTTGTCCTCTTCGGATACATTTGGGGGTTCCCTGTGGAAGTCTCTGACTGTACATCAGGCTGAGCCGTGGCCCTTCCTGCTCGAGGGCTGGCTGAGACCCTGCTGTTCTCCCCCCAGCCCTCTGTCTCTGTGTGTTTTGTGTCTTTCTAGGTCTCTCACCCATTGGCCATGTCTCTCTCCGTCTCCTCAAGTCTCTCTCTGTCCCTTTATCTCGCTCTCTTTCTCTCTCTGTTAAAGACAGTGTCTCTCTTTCTCGGCTCCCTTGTCTCTCTTTGTTTTTCTTCCCTTCTCCCTCCCCTTCGGTTTCCCCAAATGAAAGGACGAGAGAGAGAGAGAGAGAGAGAGAGAGAGAGAGAGAGAGAGAGAGAGGCTGAGGCTGCCGGTAGCCTTTGGGCCCGCCCCTTCCTGTGACCTCCCAGCTCACACCCCTCTTCTCTCTCCAGCCCCCCTCCCTCCCAGAGACCCCCCAGAAGCTCGCCTCCTGGAAAAGCCCTCCCTGCGACCACCGACCACCCCTTGCTGGCTGACCTCTGCTTCCCTGGTGGTCCTCCCCGTGGTCAGCTAGGTGAAAGGTCGCGGCTGTTGGAGGAGGCCCGGGGTCTTTGAGAACATCTAACTGGGTGTTCCCCACATGAGGGCCTGGGACCTCTGGGGACTCCGGGCCGCCCAGCCTGGGGGGTGGAATCTGTGAGCAGTTCCCGCCTTCATTAGTTTTCTATATTCCTGTTCACACACGTCCTTCATGGTCCTAGTGGGAAAAGCCGGCCCGTCAAGCATAGATGAAGCCCATGGCCCACCTCACAGAGGAGCTCACAGTATCAGGTACACCAGCAAGAGTTTGAGCAATTTCATCCTTGCTTTTCTGACTTGGTGACCGTTTTGCAACTAAGAGCACAGCTCTTAATGATTAGACCTTAGTCACTTAGGGCCGCTAAACCTCAATTGATTCATCTGTTGAATGGGAACAGGAGAGTGTGGAAGCCCCGCAGGTTGAAGGGAGGACTCAGTGGGCATAGATATGTGTCCAGAACTGGTCCAGGCCCTGAGAAAGGGCTCAATGAATAGTCACAGTGGTGTGTGCCGGCCCAGGGCTGGCTGTGTTTGCACACTCACGGAATTGCCGCAACAGCCCCCAGTGTGAATGAGGTGCTAACCTCTACACGATCAGGCTCAAAGAGGTTGAGCAACTTGGCCAAACTCTACCATTACCAGTTCGATTATTCATTCATGTTTTCACCCAGTACTATCTGAGTGGTGCTATGTATCGAGCACCGTGCTGGACACCAAGGCTGCCGTGGGGAGCAGAGCAGGTGTGCTCTCTACCCTCAAGCCCTTTCAGTTCAGCGGGGGACAGGCATTCCACACCTTCACACAGGGAACTTAAATCACATGACACAGCGCTGGGAGCTCGTCTGACATGGGCTGGGGTGGTGAGCCAGGCCCAGTGAGGAGCACCCAGTTGAGGGAACAGCATGTTCAAAGGCCCTGGGGTCAGACAGAGCGTACCACACTCACTTGTGGGAATGAGACAAACTCACCGAGTAAACAGTGAAACACACAAGTTCAAGGCCGGGGAGGTTGGCTGAAGGGCTCGCAGGCCACCGGGAGGAGGTGATTTTTCCAACCCAGAGCGGCCCAGCCTTGTGGCTCATGACAGTACCAGGGCAGTCTCTAAGTATCACCCCTCAGTCCAGGGCCTGCCTCAGCTGCCAGCAACCTGGTTGATGTCTGATGGTGTGGCCCTCATTGTGAGTGGCTTTAGGCATTGGCTATTCTCATCAACGACCCAGGAAGTGCCCTCGACCTGGGCATCCAGGTGTGCCCAGCTCAGAGAGGGTCACTGTCTGTTGTGGACAAAGGGCACTGGAGCTGCTGGAGGAGTTTGTATTCCCTCCAGTACAGGGAACGTGGTGCACATCCAAGCTGGCTGGTACGGAATCACTAGAGTCTTCGTCCTCACAGCCTAGGTTCCCTGTCTGCCTGAGGTCATGGTGGGGAACACCCAGCTCACTGCGGGTGCCTGGATCAGGGATGCTTGCACACTCTCTGAATTAGAGTTTCATCCACACTGAGTTTTTACAGCTCTACTGAGGTGTAGTTTAAACATGAAAGTCACCCATTTAGCTGTACAATGGAATTCAACCCAACAATGAAAAAGAACAGATGACCTGTATACAATATCACAGCTAAAGCTAAACACCTTATGCTAAGCTGAAGAAGCTTGTTGCAAAAGAGCACATATGTAGTGCTTCCATTAGTATAACATTTCTAGAAAAAATTGTATTCTTATTTTGAAATATCTGATCTAGAAAAATTCAATTGGATTTGAAATCTGATCTTTGTTTCTCAAGATCTGTTTTGTAAATTTGTCCATAATAGAAAATGATGAGCAGCAAGTCTTTAAAAACAGTTTCAATTATTATACATTTAAAAATAGTTGTAAAAATTGGATTAAGTTTTTTAAAATTACCTTTTGTGTAAACAAAATGTTTCTTTGACATGATTATTAAGATCCTGAGGAAATCGTCATTCAAATGTCTTGATCAGGGGTGGGTGCTGCGGATGCCTTTCCCGTATCCCTGGATGCCCCAGTTCACCTGCGTCTCTGGCATATGAATTCCAGGCAGTTGGCAGCCGCCCATCTCAAGCCCCCGGGTTTACTTGTTTTCCGCTTGAGAGCTTTCTTTCGAATATGGGAGATTGCTTCACTTTCACCCGGTGCAACCAGGAAGTGAGGAGGCAGGTGAGCCCTCCTGTGTGGAGGTGTGGTGTTGTTGATGGTGGTGTGGATGGTGGAGTGATGAGGGTTGGTAGATAAATGTCCCTGACTCCCTGCCCTCCAGGGGGCAATTTTGTATGTAGGATTGTATCATCTGCAATTCGAGGTCATTTTGCTTTTGCCTTTCCACTTTAGATGCCTTTTATTTCCTTTTCTTGCCTAATTGCTCTGGCCAGGCCTTCACTACAGGTTGAATAGCAGTGCTGAAAGCAGGCATCTTCATCTTGTTCTTGATCTTAGGAAGAAGGCTTTCAGTCTTTCACATTGAGTGGGATGGGAGCTGAGGGTTTTTCATAAATATTGTTTATCGTGTTGAGGAGGTTCCTTCTGCTTCTCGTTTTCTGAGTGGTGTGTTTTTGTTTTTTAAGTCATGGAAGGATGTTGTGTGTTATCAGTTGCCTTTTCTGTGTCAGTTGAGATGATCCTTGTTGAGGAGGTTCCTTCTGCTTCTCATTTTCTGAGTGGTGTGTTTTTTTATTTGTTTGTTATGTTTTTGTTTTTTTAAGTCATGGAAGGATGTTGAGTGTTATCAGTTGCCTTTTCTGTGTCAGTTGAGATGATCATGTAATGTAGTGTGCTGCGTTGATTGAGTTTCACATGTTGGACCATCCTTGCATTCCTGAGATACCCACCTGATAATGGTGTGTAATATTTTTAATATGCTGTTGGCTTCTGTTTGCTAGTATTCCCTTGAGGACTTTTGCATCATTATTCATAAGGGATATTGGTCTGCAGTTTTCTTGTGGTGGCAGTGGGGTGATTCTGGAGCATGTTCCATATGGTTTCTCAGAGGTCCCAGTGGGATGGAGTCCCATGTGCCCACAGTGGTCCCCTCATCTTTAATGCACCCCTTACTGGCTTGTCTCATTTCTCTGTCTCATCCTCTTATTTCTTCCGGCCCTCCCTGTGCTTCCTGTGGTCACCTCCCTCATGAACTACTTCCTCTCAAGTCCTCAGATCATATCTGCTTTGGAAGGAACAAAAGCTAGGAGAAACCTTGCTGGTGTGTAACCATTTTAAGCATAAAAACCTAATTTTAAAATATGACATTCACCAAGGCAAGCTTACTTAAAAATGAAATTGCCTTTATTTGGAAGTGTTATACTCTTATGTATAAACATTTTCCCTAACTTTGAATTTTATTTTTTTCTTACCATAAGTTGAAAATATGATGCCTTTCCCCGCCAGATACCTAATAAATGCTTCCACCCCTTCTAGATGGTCCCTTGCAGGCTGCATAATGTTACCATGTTCTCTATGTACCATTATGGCAAACGGGTGGGTGGAAGCCCTGCTTTGGGCAGGGGAGGGCCAGGGGGTGGTGGGAGCTGCCTGGTGTCTGTGTGGAGGGGATGTCAGGTGACCCTGCCCTTGTTTTCTGTTTGAAGCTGGGGGACAAGAGAAGCCTAGGGTCAGATCCCCTAGGGTCAGAGCCAGCAGGCCTCGGTTTTAATCTTGCCACTTAACCTGCTTTGTTTCTTTGGGAAAATCAGTTAGTGGCTCTGAGACACGACTTCCCCTTCTGTGGAATGGGTATACCTGGTTAGCTGCTTGGGGGCATTTTGGGAGACAAGGCGTGCTGGCACACTGCCTGGCACCAGGGAGAATACGGTTCATGAACTTATTTATTAATCTAACGATCCAGCAAGTATTTGCTGGACACCTATTCTGTGTCTGGGACTCCTATAGGTGCTGGGGGCACATTAGTGAACAGAGCAGGAATTCCGGTGTGAGAGGCAGAGGGTAAACAAGAGGCACATCACACAACGTCAGGTGGTGCCTGTGCGGTGGGGGACATTCGAGCAGAACCAGGGAGAGAGTGGTGGGGTGGTTACAGCTGTGTCGGAAGGTGGGTCCGGGAAGGCCCCTGTGATATGATGACCCAGAAGTGAGAGACTGAGCCAGGCTGATATTTTGGAGAAGAGCATTCTAGAGGAAACAGTGATGCAAGGGCCCGGAGGCCAGTGGGGATGGGCCAGGGTCAGCCCCAACTGACGCAAGATGGGCACCAGGCAGTTTGAGGGCCTTGCCAGCCTCTCTTTGGCTCTTGGACTTGTCCTAAGTAAGATGGACCATTGGAGGGCTCTGTGCAAGGAGCAATGGGGGCTGCTTTACAGTGTGATGTACAAGGGTCCCTCTGGATGAGTCAGCTCATTGAATCTATGAGGCTGTCATGGCTCATGGCTTGGAAGGTTAACTAATGTCACTCTGATGACTATCACATTCCCACTAGCCAGGGTCCCTTTGTTGAGAAACCATGTGTTGGACCAACTGTGCGAAACCAGAGTTTATGCCTGGGAGAGAGGTTCGGGGCCCTCCCCTCTTGGGGTGAAGGGTGTACCTTCCAGAGGGAAGTTCTAGTTGGTCCGTGGGGGTAAAGGGCCAATCTGTCTAATTCCTCCCTCCCTTGGGCAGTCTAATTGCCCATTTAACCTTTGTGGGGCTTAATTAAGGATGTTTAGTCTGGGTGTGCTGCACTTGACTCGTTAGGTTAAGCTCATGGCCTTCCCTCTAGTCTGTCAATGGTCCAGACAGACAGGCTTTCCGAGGCGTCCCCCGAGAGGAAGGGGAAATGGAAGGTTTCACTCAAGCTCTTCCCAGCCTGTGGTGGGTGTGGGCTGTCCAGAGGGCACTGTGGGTGGGGTGGGGAGGACGCTGCCCCCAGATCTGGGAACAGTGCCTGGGGTGGGGCAGCGCTGAACGCAGGCTTGAATGGTTTACTCAGATAAGGTCTGGCCATAGTGTGTGTGTGCACATGCCCGCATATTCCTCCTTGCTCACATAGGAGGGGAGCAGAACTTTCAGCAAATTAAGGTATGGAAAATGGCATGCCCAATGGGATCCCGGAGATCATGTCATGCAGGGGTTGGCAAATGTTTTTGTAAAGGACCACTGGACTCCACCTGCTAAAGCAGACACAGGGCACAGGCAAACGAAAGGGCATGGCTGTGTTCCAATAATTCTTTATTTAAAAAAAAAAAGAGTTGGCCTTAGTTGGTCCCAGATCTAGGAGAACTTTCTAGATGAGGAATTCAGACAACCTTCCTTCCATCACTCACAGTAACTCAAAAGCTGCAACCTTTCTGAAGCCCCTTCTCTAGCAAACTTCGATCTTTTTCAAGGTCAAGTGTCATATTTACTATGATATTTATCGATTTTTGCTACTTTAACTAATGTGTGTGAAATTGAGGTACCATTTTTATCAGATTCTTGTTGTTTGTTTTTAAAAAGATATTTTTATTAATTTCAGAGAGGAAGGGAGAGGGAGAGAGAGATAGAAACATCAATGATGAGAGAGAATCATTGATTGCTGTCTTATGCATGTCCCCCCACTGGGGATGGAGCCCTCAACCCAGGCATGTGCCCTGACTGGGAATGGAACCGTGACCTCCTGGTTCATAGGTTGATGCTCAACCACTGAGCCATGCCAGCTGGGCTTATCATGTGATTTTTAACGAGTCACTGATGAAGTGTTTGAGTAATTTTGCATAGTGCAATGATTTTAAGGAATACATATGTCATGTTATAGAAGAATTGACTGTATTTATAACCCAGGCCTCCTGAGTTGTAGTTAGGATTGGCTAGGCTTTGCTGCAGTAAGAAATAAACTCTGAAATCTCAACAGCTTCATACCATAAAGGTTCACTTCTCTCTCATCCAGAATGTGGTTCAGGTTGGTGACTCTCTAGGATGGCTGCCTCCAAGCTGTGACTCAGGGAACCAGGACACTTCATGTGTCATCATGTGGCCTTCATAGTCACTGACAAAGTGGAAGAGAGCAGGAGGATCCTGGAGGATATTTGCTAGACAAGTTCTGGGAGTGGCTTAGAACACTTCTACCCATATTCTATTGGTCAGAAAGCAGTCACACAGGTCCTACCTAGCTATAAGGCAGGCTGGGAAATGTAGTCATCTGTGTGTCCAGGAAGGGGAACAGGATTTATTGAGTATATCACAATGTCTTGGTCACGTCACCTCATCTCAATTCATGTACCTTTCAATAATTCACTGCCATTTTATGCCAGGCACTGTTATAGGCTCTGGGGATATAGAAAAAACAAAATAAAATCAAATGACAGAAACAAACCCTGCTTTCATGGAGGTTATATCATAGGTGATAGATAGATATAAAAATAATTTAATGTAATGTATGTCACTGGCGATGTGCTATAAAGCAAAAACGAATTCATGGAAATGGGAGAGAGAGAATCAGGGGTGAGTGTGACATTACAACTTTAAAAAGATGATCGGCTTGATACCCTCTCTGAAAAGGTGGCATTTGAGAAAAATCTTGAAAGAGGTTCAACAGGGAGTCATGTGGACACATGGGGTTGGAGAATCTCAGCCAGGTGAACAGCCGGCACAAAAGTTTAGAGGCAGGAAGATACCTGGGATATTCAATGTATTACAAGGTGGTCAGTGTGGCTGAGGGGCTGGAGGGGTGTGAGAGGGGGAATTCATAGGAGGTGAGATCAGAGCTATCAAAGGGCAGATTTCTGAGTTGTAGGCTATTCTCAAGGCGTTCAGTTGGAGACCACTGACAGTCATGGGATTGCTGCCCTGAAACCCGGACCCCCTATTCTATCTCCCTCTTGGCTCCACCACTGACCCCTGGCACCGGGTCCTTCTATCGATGAGGAACGTGGGGCTTGGAGAGGTTAATGATCCCCATTTCCCAGAATCCATTATACAACTAACATGAGAAAGTGGCTGTTGTGTGTGTTGAGCTTCAGTTTCACTTTATGGTAACGTGCAAGGAATTCGGAGATTGTCTGGGGGGCGGGGGGCGGACCCTGGGAACCACGGGGTCAGTGAGTTACTCTTTGAACTCTTGCTCCAGCTGGAAGCCTTGTGGTTCAGACTCTTTGTCCAAAGACAGCATCTCACACACTCATTTAGTGGTTCCGATGGGGCTTCAGACCAGGTGAAAGCATTCTGTTATATTTTTTCCTCTGTGGAAAGGGAGCAGGCAGGGAAGCAGCAAATAATTAAATTGATGTCGACATTTATTGCTGTGAAGGCAGTAAAAGCATCACATGGCTTCCTCATAAAAAGTCATAAGGCCTATTTACAGTCCCACATTATTTTTCTGGTAATCCAAACCAGAAACTGTCTCTGAAACTCCATGTGTTCAGCTGAGAGCTTCATGACACGAAGGACTGGCTCGGGGGAGGGAGGAGGAGCACCTCAAACCTCCTGATGGGGGTGGAGAGAACCTTGTTTGTTTGGGTTTGTGTGGTTTATTGATTCAGGGAAAATGCCTTTGGCCATTACCCCAGAGGCCAAAAGCTGCAATTTTGGCATTTCGTGGGCAAAAGGCAGGGACGCTATGCTGGGGCCATGGAACCCAACAATGTTCCTTCCTTCCGTTGTCCATAATGACATCTCACATTGCAAGGCCACTTCTCAACTTTCGCAAGATGTGTTCGCATCGGGTCATTTCTTAGGAGAACAGTCAATCGCATGCATCAACATTTAAAATTCATGTGCATCTCGTTTCAGCAATCTCACATCTAGGAACTCACCCTGCAGATGAACTCACATGCGTGCCCAAGGCCCGTGGATATTGACATGAATATTGAAATGGATATATTTCACTTGAAATATGCAAAAACGTATATGAAGTGAATATTGAATACTGAAATGCCAAAAATGCTAAAAACCTCTGACATTTCTATCGGCAGATGATTACAAATAAGTAATGGTACATGCCTATGAAGCAAGACTAGACAGCCATGAAACAATTAAGAGTGGTCTGTGCAGCATGATCCCCAAGGTACAAGGTTAAAAAGCAAGATACAGAAGACTATGTTTAGAATAAGCCTATTTATCTAGATTAAAAAATTCTATGCTGGTTCCCTGGCCGGTGAGCTCAGTGGTTAGACTGTTGGCCCAGGCACCAAAGGGTCACAGGTCAATTCCTGGTCAAGGGCACGTAACTAAGTGGCAGGTTAGATTTTATCCCTGGCCCTGGTCCAGGCCAGTGTGGGTGGCAATATCTCTCTCTCTTTCTCTCTCTCCCTCTCTCTCCTCCCTCTCTCCCCTCCAAAAAAAAGAAAAAAAGAAAAAAAAAGAAATCTATGCTAGTATATACATAGAAAAATTCTGGAATGATGTGTAAGTCAGTATGAAAAATGGTTCTGGTGATAAGGGAAACTGAAGGTCTTTAAAATAATATCCATGCATCACTTTTACAACTAAAAACAGTAAAAATGCATTTATTATCTGTGATGGTGACTATTGGATAGGATACTGGAGTTGAATTCAGACTTGTTGAATCTGACTCCAGCTGCCCTACTTATAAGCTGGGTAATCCTGGGCAAGTGACATTTCTTGAGCTCTGAGTCTCATTGATCATCAGGTGCTATTATCTCCTGTGCAGGGTAAGTGTAAGGTTTAAGTAAAGTGATATTGGTTGGAACTGTTAGGTGAGATTTGATATCCCCATCCCATGTTAGGCAATCCTGTTATTTTCATCTTTATAATGTATCGATTGTTGTTGTCTTTGTTGTGAGAACTAGAAACGGACTTAGCAAATGAGACAAAAGAGAAGAAAGAAAGAAAATTGAATTGGAAGGATATGGTGGGAGCTCAGAGGGAAAGCTTAACAATTAGGTCTTGGAAAAGACTGGAACTAGAGCAGTTCTTGTCACTTGGAAACCATTAATGAGATGAATCAGCCGCACCTGTTTCTCTCCTTCATGTACTCTGCTCAGAATCCAAAGTCCCAGGACAGAGACTTCGATGGGCTGACGTTGTGGCTCTGTGCCCACTCCTGAGTGTATAGAGGTGGGGATCTTGATTGACAGTAGGATTAACTAATGAGGGAGGAGGGAGATAGAAGAATGGTAACCGAAAGAAGGAGAGATGGATTCTGTGTTTGCAAAAAGCCAAAATGAAATAAATCAGAGACTGTTCTTTTATAGTACTGCATTAGTCTTGGTAGGCTAACTGCTGTAATAAACCAACATTTCAATGGCTTAATACGTGGAAGTTTATTTCTCACTTACGCTACTTCCCAATGTTACTGCTTCTCGGTGGGGTGGCTCTCTGGGTCTCTGCTCCACACAGTCACTCGGGGACTCAGGCTCCTTCCTGTAGGCTCTGCATCTGTCATTGCATCCTCTGGATTTGGCCATCAGACAAGGGAAGAGCTGACAGAGGGTACACTGATGGGCCAGGATCTGGTCCTGGGGCCATACCTAACCACAGCTGGGATGTTATCTAATTATGTGTTCACGAGAAAAGAGAAAAATTTGGTGACTCCTTTGCTGTGTCTGCCACAGGTAACGCAACATAGAACAAGAAATGTCATTGTCATTTCAGGTCTGAGGGCCTGTGAGTGTAACACTCTGACCTAAGGTGAGTCATTTCTCTTCTGTGGACCTCATTTTCTTCATCTGAACAATGGGAATGTGAGAGAAAATACAAGCTTTTAAACTTCTTTTCCCAGATAACTTTTTTCAACTGAAATCCATTGTAGAACTCAATATAAAAATAAAACAGACAGCTGCAGATGAGGGGTGCAGGGGGGAGCCCAGAGCCCTGTGTGTTTGTCCCCTCCCCCTTGCCCCTGGGGCCTACCCCTGGACCATCTGGAGCTCTGGGGATCTCCTGTGCAGGCTGATGTTGGCCTACATAGACTCTGGTTATGACGTGACCCAGCCAATCTCTGGACTCTTTAGGGAACTTTCAAAACTTTACTGTGTTCTCACTTTGGAAAAATATGAAGACGTTTGAAATCAGGGCCACTTGGCCTCCCTCCCTGGCTGGCCCTGGGATGTGCCGGCTCCCTGCTCAGAACCACCTGCTTGGCTCTCCAAACCTTACTCCACCACAATTTATTTTTTCGCCGGGGGAAATGTTTAGCATAATAAATTATGTGGTTCCAGCGTTTCCTGAACCATGTCCATGAAAAGGGGATCCTGAGCTGGTCTTCAGACCAGGAGTCACTGTTGGCAGAAGCACCCGGTTCCCATGGAAGAAAGGGGGAAAGGTCTTCCCAAGGACTGTCTGAAAGGGGGCTGAACAGGCACATCTGCTCTGGCTAAAAAGGAAGCGACCGGGATAAAGCGGTGCTGTCACTTCCCAGGGTGCGGAGACAGTTCCAAACCGAGCTACAGACTTTTTAGGACAATAATTTTGAAAGGGAATTCATATAATCCTGGCAATTTAGACATTAGCATTTCAAAGCTCTAATGGTCCCAAAACAAATATATACATATTTTCCTCCAATTTCAAAAATAATTATCCTAAACCCGAAACTACTTTAGCCTGGTTTCTTGAATTGGTTTGCTTCCTTCCAAAGCAGAGTAGGTTGAACGACTCAGAGCAGAGAAGGACGGAGAACTCCCGGCAGCCCCTCGCTGTTCCAGGAGCCTTTGACCTTCCACTTGAATTGGATTCAAAACAAAGGCTTTGTTGCATTTAAAACTGTTTCATCCTTCTAAACAGTAAGAGAGCTCCAAGGGACCCAGAAAATAGCTCTTTGGGTCTTAAATGGCTTTAAGAATGGGCCTAGAAGTTCTCAAATCCTAGGATTCTCAAGTCCCCTTAGAAATAAATGCTTCAACCAACAGGCAACATCTGCCCCATCTGGGCTTGTCTTAAACCCATTGCACGTTGGCAATGGACCTTTCTCTACATCTCCAGGGAGGGAAGGAGATGCCAGTTAAACAAGCTAAGGGTGTGGTCTTCTCCCAGATCCTCTGGGTCCCTTACTTCTAGTGATGTGTCTCCAGAGACACGACCACATATTCTAAGTTTGTAGATAAAGAAGCTCCAGTTCATGGAGAATTTCGACAGAGCTTTCAAGAGGAGCTCCCTGGAGCACTTAGTAAAGTGTTAAGATGGGCCATGACCAGGTATAAGGCAGACCTGAATTTAAGCCCCAGCTGTATCTCTTATTTTCTCTGTGAACTTGGACCCAGAAAAAATAGAGATGATGATAATGATACTAATAATAGCTATCTCGTGTGGTGAGGTAACACAGGTAAAATATTAGCACTGTGTTTGGAAGGTAGAGGTGCTTGATCAATGTTAGCATCTATTATCGAGGAATCAGATGGAAAAGTTGTTGAATAACTCAGGAAAAAAAGAGAGATTTAATTCAGAGGATTGGATGCTTTCAAAACTGTTGAAGAGCTAGAGGAGCAAGGATCAGGGGAAGTTGTCATTCCTGCTCAGGTTTGCTACTGAAGTTCGGCAAACCAGGAAGTCGCGGGAACTGTAGGAGATCACAGCCGCCTGCAGTACTGAGGCAGGTGCTTGGAGGGAACCCCAGGTGCCAGGCTTTCTGCCAACTGGGGCCAGGGAGCAGAGTCTGCAGGCTTTCTCCCATTTCTCAAGTCTTGTGCGCCTGGCTCTCAATGGTGGAGTCCAGTTTACAACAAACCTGATGGCAAGGGATTCTGGGAAATGTAGTTCAATACGAGGGATGGGGTGAGTGACCATCATTTCTGGTACTGAGCAATAAGCTTGGCCATTGGCATTTTACAAATAAGCACAAAAACAGGACCAAGATGAAGACTCAAAATGACTGGAAATGTGTACATCAGAGGTTTGGGACACCGAATGTAAAAGTGCAGTTGGCAGCCAGAAATTGTCGCTGAAGCCAAACATGTTGGAAATCTGGCCTTGAGACCAATTACGGGACTTGGAAAGTGTGGGAACTGGGATTGTCTAATGGAAAAAGAACCTTTGTGGTTTGGTGCCCAAATTACCAGGTTGACTCCCTGCTCTGGGCAGCAACCCCTACCCCTAGGACCCCTTCCTCTGGTGAGTTCTTATTGCTCATTTTGTCTAAACCTCATGCGAGAGTCCCTTTTCCTCACGGTTTAGTCCATAAAGTGTCTTTTTCCTAAACAGAGTTTTTAACTTTTTTATTTTAAAATATTTTTATTGATTTCAGAGAGGAAGGGAGAGGGATAGAAACATCCATGTCATTAGCCCACCCATAAACCATGAGCTAGAACTACTTTCTCCAATCTGCTTTATCAGTAATAAAAGCGAAGCCTCTATCCCCATTTTCCTGGTCTCGGTGACAATCTCCATGGTCCATGCTTGCAGTGGGAGAAAGGGAGGTTGTGTATCGACCCGTAGGCTCATGCGAAGTGCTCACTTGTCTAATCAGTCCTTGATGACAGAGCAGTTGGAATAATTATGGCCATTCTCTTAGGGTGGAGAACACTAAGGCAGAGAGCGATTAGTCACCTGCCCTGGGTCACACAGCTGGGAGGTGGTAAAGTTGGGTCTTGCCCTAGCTCATTTTTCTTTCCTTTTCCTTCCTTCCTCCCTCCCTCCCTTCCTCCCTTCCTCCCTTC